>NC_041382.1:292837827-292845586 GCF_002162155.2 Triticum dicoccoides | reverse complement strand
CCGGATGGCCCAATAAGGCCCAATACTTCTCCCGGCGAATTCCCATAACTCTCCGGTACTCCGAAAAATATCCGAATCACTCGGAACCTTTCCGAACTCCGAATATAGTCGTCCAATATATCGATCTTTACGTCTCGACCATTTCGAGACTCCTCGTCATGTCCCCGATCTCATATGGGACTCCGAACTCCTTCGGTACATCAAAACTCATAAACTCATAATATATTTGTCATCGAAACCTTAAGCGTGCGGACCCTACGGGTTCGAGAACTATGTAGACATGACCTAGAACTATTCTTGGTCAATAACCAATAGCGGAACCTGGATGCCCATATTGGCTCCTACATATTCTACGAAGATCTTTATCGGTCAAACCGCATAACAACATACTTTGTTCCCTTTGTCATCGGTATGTTACTTGCCCGAGATTCGATCGTCGGTACCCAATAACTAGTTCAATCTCGTTACCGACAAGTCTCTTTACTCGTTACGTAATGCATCATTCCGTAACTAACTCATTAGCTACATTGCTTGCAAGGCTTATAGTGATGTGCATTACCGAGAGGGCCCAGAGATACCTCTCCGACAATCGGAGTGACAAAACCTAATCTCGAAATACGCCAACCCAACATGTACCTTTGGAGACACCTGTAGTACTCCTTTATAATCACCCAGTTACGTTGTGACGTTTGGTAGCACCCAAAGTGTTCCTCCGGTAAACGGGAGTTGCATAATCTCATAGTTACAGGAACATGTATAAGTCATGAAGAAAGCAATAGCAACATACTAAACGATCAAGTGCTAAGCTAATGGAATGGGTCAAGTCAATCACATCATTCTCCTAATGATGTGATCCCGTTAATCAAATGACAACTCTTTTGTCCATGGTTAGGAAATATAACCATCTTTGATAAACGAGCTAGTCAAGTAGAGGCATACTAGTGACACTATGTTTCTCTATGTATTCACACATGTATTATGTTTCCCGTTAATACAATTCTAGCATGAATAATAAACATTTATCATGATATAAGGAAATAAATAATACCTTTATTATTGTCTCTAGGGCATATTTCCTTCAGTCTCCCACTTGCACTAGAGTCAATAATCTAGTTCACATCGCCATGTGATTTAGCACCAATATTCACATCTGTATGTGATTAATACCCATAGTTCACATCGTCATGTGATCAACACCCAAAGAGTTTACTAGAGTCAATAATCTAGTTCACATTTCTATGTGATTAACACCCAAAGAGTACTAAGGTATGATCATGTTTTGCTTGTGAGAGAACTTTAGTCAACGGGTCTATCATATTCAGAGCCGTATGTATTTTGCAAATATTCTATGTCTACAATGCTTTGCACGGAGCTACTCTAGCTAATTGCTCCCACTTTTAATATGTATCCAGATTGAGACTTAGAGTCATCTGGATCAGTGTAAAAGCTTGTATCATTGTAACTTTTACGACGAGCTCTTTTATCACTTCCATTATCGAGAAACATATCCTTATTCCACTAAGGATAATTTTGACCAATGTCCAGTGATCTACTCCTAGATCACTATTGTACCCCCTTGCCAAATCAGGGCAGAGTATACAATAGGCCTGGTCCATAGCATAGCATACATTTATAGAACCTATGACTGATGCATACGGAATGACTTTCATTCTCTTTCTATTTTCTGCTGTGGTTGGGATTTGAGTCTTACTCAATTTCATACCTTTGCAACACAGGCAAGAACTCTTTCTTTGACTGTTCCATTTTGAACTACTTCAAAATCTTGTCAAGGTATGTACTCATTGAAAATCTTATCAAGCGTCTTGATCTATCTCAATAGATCTTGATGCTCAATATGTAAGTAGCTTTACTGAAGTCTTTCTTTTGAAAGAACTTCTTTCAAACACTCCTTTATGCTTTGCAGAATAATTCTACATTATTTCCGATCAACAATATGTCATTCACATATACTTATCAGAAATGCTGTAGTGCTCCCACTCACTTTCTTGTAAATACAGGCTTCACCGTAAGTCTGTACAAAACTATATGATTTGATCAACTTATCAAAGCGTATATTCCAACTCTGAGATGCTTGCACCAGTCCATTGATGGATCGCTGGAGCTTGCACATTTTGTTAGCACCTTTAGGATTAACAAAACTTTCTGGTTGCATCATATACAACTCTTCTTTAAAAAATCCATTAAGGAACGTAGTTTTGACATCCATTTGCCAAATTTCCTAAAATGTGGCAATTGCTAACATGATTCAGACAGACTTTTAAGCATCGATACGAGTGAGAAAATCTCATTGTATTCAACATCTTGAACTTTGTAAAAAACCTTTTTTGACAAGTCTAGCTTTGTAGATAGTAACACTACTATCAGCATCCGTCTTCCTCTTGAAGATCCATTTATTTTCTATGGCTTGCCGATCATCGGGCAACTCCACCAAAGTCCACACTTTGTTCTCATACATGGATCTCATCTCAGATTTCATGGCCTCAAGCCATTTCGCGGAATCTGGGCTCATCATCGGTTCCTCATAGTTCGTAGGTTTATCATGGTCTAGTAACATGACTTTCAGAACAAGATTACCGTACCACTCTGGTGCGGACCATACTCTGGAAGACCTACGAGGTTCTGTAGTAACTTGATCTGAAGTTTCATGATCATCATCATTAGCTTCCTCACTAATTGGTGTAGGAATCACTGGAACTGATTTCTGTGATGAACTACTTTCCAATTCGGGAGCAGGTACAGTTACCTCATCAAGTTCTACTTTCCTCCCACTCACTTCTTTCAAGAGAAACTCCTTCTCTAGAAAGGATCCATTCTTAGCAACGGATGTTTTGCCTTCGGATCTGTGATAGAAGGAGTACCCAATAGTTTCCTTTGGGTATTCTATGAAGACGCACTTCTCCGATTTGGGTTCGAGCTTATCAGGTTGAAAACCTTTTTTCATATAAGCATCGCAACTCCAAACTTTAAGAAACGACAGCTTAGGTTTACTGCTAAACCATAGTTCATACGGTGTCGTCTCAACGGATTTAGATGGTGCCCTTTTAACGTGAATGCAGTTGTCTCTAATGCATAACCCCAAAACGATAATGGTGAATTAGTAAGAGACATCATAGATCGCACCATATCCAATAAAGTGCGGTCACGACGTTCGGACACACCATAACGTTGTGGTGTTCCAGGTGGCGTGAGCTGTGAAACTATTCCACATTGTTTTAATTGAAGACCAAACTCGTAACTCAAATATTCGTCTCCGCGATCAGATCGCAGAAACTTTATTTTCTTGTTATGATGATTTTTACACTTCACTCTGAAATTCTTTGAACCTTTCAACTATTTCAGACTTATGTTTCATCAAGTAGATATACTCATATCTGCTCAAATCATCTTGTGAAGGTTAGAAAAATAACGATACTTGCCACGAGCATCAACACTCATTGGATCGCATACATCGGTATGTATTATTTCCAATAAGTTAGTAGCTTGTTCCATTGTTCCGGAGAACGGAGTTTTAGTCATCTTGCCCAAAAGGCATGGTTCGCAAGCATCAAATGATTCACAACAAAGTGATTCCGAAAATCCATCTTTATGGAGTTTCTTCATGCGCTTTACACCGATATGACCCAAAGGGCAGTGCCACAAATAAGTTGCACTATCATTATCAACTTTGCATCTTTTGGCATCAATATTATGAATATGTGTATCACTACGATCGAGATCCAACAAACTATTTTCATTGGGTGTATGACCATCAAAGGATTTATTCATTTAAACAGAACAACAATTATTCTCTAATTTTAAATGAATAACCGTATTGCAATAAAAATGATCAAATCATATTCATGCTCAACGCAAACACCAAATAACATTTATTTAGGTTTAACACTAATCCCAAAAGTATAGGGAGTGTGCGATGATGATCATATCAATCTTGGAACCACTTCCAACACACATCGTCACTTCAACCTCAACTAGTCTCTGTTTATTTTGTAACTCCTGTTTCGAGTTACTAATCTTAGCAACCGAACAAGTATCAAATACTCAGGGGCTACTATAAACACTAGTAAGGCACACATCAATAACCTGTATATCAAATATACCCTTGTTCACTTTGCCATCCTTCTTATCCACCAAATATTCAGGGTATTTCCGTTTCCAGTGACCATTTCCTTTGCAGTGTAAGCACTCAGTTTCAGGCTTTGGTTCAGCTTTGGGCTTCTTCGCGGGAGTGACAACTTGCTTATCATTCTACTTGAAGTTTCCCTTTCTTTCCCTTTGCCCTTTTCTTGAAACTAGTGATCTTGTCAACCATCAACACTTGATGCTCTTTCTTGATTTCTACCTTCATCGATTTCAACATCACGAAGAGCTCAGGAATCGTTTTCGTCATCCCTTGCATACTATAGTTCATCACGAAGTTCTAGTAACTTAGTGATGGTGACTAGAGAATTCTGTCAATCACTATCTTATCTGGAAGATTAACTCCCACTTGATTCAAGCGATTGAAGTACCCAGACAATCTGAGCACATGCTCACTAGTTGAGCGATTCTCCTCCATCTTTTAGCTTTAGAACTTGTTGGAGACTTCATATCTTCCAACTCGAGTATTTGCTGGAAATATTAACTTCAACTCCTGGAACATCTCGTATGGTCCATGACGTTCAAAACGTCCTTGAAATCCCGATTCTAAGCCGTTAAGCATGGTGCACTAAACTATCAAGTAGTCATCATATTGAGCTAGCCAAACGTTCATAACGTCTGCATCTGCTCCTGCAATAGGTCTGTCACCTAGCGGTGCATTAAGGACATAATTCTTCTGTGCAGCAATGAGGATAAACCTCAGATCACGGATCCAATCCGCATCATTGCTACTAACATCTTTCAACACAATTTTCTCTAGGAACATATCAAAATAAACATATGAAAGCAACAACGCAGGCAATTGATCTACAACATAATTTGCAAAATACTACCAGGACTAAGTTCATGATAAATTTAAGTTCAATTAATCATATTACTCAAGAACTCCCACTTAGATAGACATCTCTCTAGTCATCTAAGTGATCACATGATCCAAATCAACTAAACCATGTCCGATCATCACGTGAGATGGAGTAGTTTCAATGGTGAACATCATTATGTTGATCATATCTACTATATGATTCACGCTCGACCTTTCGGTCTCCGTGTTTCGAGGCCATATCTGTATATGCTAGGCTCGTCAAGTTTAACCCGAGTATTCCGCGTGTGCAACTGTTTTGCACCCGTTGTATTTGAACGTAGAGCCTATCACACCCGATCATCACGTGGTGTCTCAGCACGAAGAACTTTCGCAACGGTGCATACTCAGGGAGAACACTTCTTGATAATTAGTGAGAGATCATCTTAAAATGCTACCGTCAATCAAAGCAAGATAAGATGCATAAAGGATAAACATCACATGCAATCAATATAAGTGATATGATATGGCCATCATCATCTTGTGCTTGTGATCTCCATCTTCGAAGCACCGTCGTGATCACCATCGTCACCGGCGCGACACCTTGATCTCCATCGTAGCATCGTTGTCGTTACGCCATCTATTGCTTCTACGACTATCACTACCGCTTAGAGATAAAGTAAAGCAATTACAGGGCGTTTGCATTTCATACAATAAAGCGACAACCATATGGCTCCTGCCAGTTGCCGATAACTTCGGTTACAAAACACGATCATCTCATACAATAAAATATAGCATCACGTCTTGACCATATCACATCACAACTTGCCCTGCAAAAACAAGTTAGACGTCCTCTACTTTGTTGTTGCAAATTTTACGTGGCTGCTACGGGCTTTAGCAAGAACCGTTCTTACCTACGCATAAAAACCACAACGATAGTTCGTCAAGTTGGTGCTGTTTTAACCTTCGCAAGGACCGGGCGTAGCCACACTCGATTCAGCTAAAATGAGAGAGATAGACACCCGCCAGCCACCTTTAAGCACGAGTGCTCCCACCGGTGAAACCAGTCTCGCGTAAGCGTACGCGTAATGTCGGTCCGGGCCGCTTCATCTCACAATACCGCCGAACCAAAGTATGACATGCTGGTAAGCAGTATGACTTGTATCGCCCACAACTCACTTGTGTTCTACTCGTGCATATAACATCAACGCATAAAACCTAGGCTCGGATGCCACTGTTGGGGAACGTAGTAATTTCAAAAAAAATTCCTACGTACACGCAAGATCATGGTGATGGCATAGCAACGAGAGGAGAGAGTGTTGTCCACGTACCCTCGTAGACCGTAAGCCGAAGCGTTATGACAACGCGGTTGATGTAGTTGTACGTCTTCACAATCCGACCGATCCAAGCACCGAACGTACGGCACCTCCGAGTTTAGCACACGTTCAGCTCGATGACGATCCCCGGGCTCCGATCCAGCAAAGCTTGGGGATGAGTTCTGTCAGCACGACGGCGTGGTGACGATGATGGTGCTCTACCGGCGCAGGGCTTCGCCTAAACTCCGCGACGATATGATCGAGGTGGAATATGGTGGAGGGGGCACCGCACACGGCTAAGGAACGATCCGTAGATCAACTTGTGTGTCATGGGGTGCCCCCTGCCCCCGTATATAAAGGAGCAAGGGAGGAGGAGGCGGCCGGCCAAGGGAGGGCGCGCCAGGGAGGAGTCCTACTCCCACCGGGAGTAGGACACCCTCCTTTCCTAGTCCAACTAGGAGACCTTCCATGTAGTAGGAGTAGGAGAGAAGGAAAGGGAAGAGAGAAGGGAAGGAAGGAGGGGGTGCGGCCCTTCCCCTAGTCCAATTCAGACTAGGCCTTGGGGGGGCGCGCGGCCTGTCCTAGGCAGCCCCTCTCTCTTTCCCGTATGGCCCAATAAGGCCCAATACTTCTCCCGGCGAATTCCCGTAACTCTTCGGTACTCCGAAAAATACCCGAATCACTCAGAACCTTTCCGAACTCCGAATATAGTCGTGCAATATATTGATCTTTACGTCTCGGCCATTTCGAGACTCCTCGTCATGTCCCCGATCTCATCCGGGACTCCGAACTCCTTCGGTACATCAAAACTCATAAACTCATAATATAACTGTCATCGAAACCTTAAGCGTGCGGACCCAACAGGTTCGAGAACTATGTAGACATGACCTAGAACTATTCTTGGTCAATAACCAATAGCGGAACCTGGATGCCCATATTGGCTCCTACATATTCTACAAAGATCTTTATCGGTCAAACCGCATAACAACATACTTTGTTCCCTTTGTCATCGGTATGTTACTTGCCCGAGATTCTATCGTCGGTATCCAATACCTAGTTCAATCTCGTTACCGAAAAGTCTCTTTACTCGTTACGTAATGCATCATTCCGTAACTATCTCATTAGCTACATTGCTTGCAAGGCTTATAGTGGTGTGCATTACCGAGAGGGCCCAGAGATACCTCTCCGACAATCGGAGTGACAAAACCTAATCTCAAAATACGCCAACCCAACATGTACCTTTGGAGACACCTGTAGTACTCCTTTATAATCACCCAGTTACGTTGTGACGTTTGGTAGCACCCAAAGTGTTCCTCCGGTAAACGGGAGTTGCATAATCTCATAGTTACAGGAACATGTATAAGTCATGAAGAAAGCAATAGCAACATACTAAACGATCAAGTGCTAAGCTAATGGAATGGGTCAAGTCAATCACATCATTCTCCTAATGATGTGATCCCGTTAATCAAATGACAACTCTTTTGTC
>NC_041382.1:292803902-292837817 GCF_002162155.2 Triticum dicoccoides | reverse complement strand
GATCTTTATCGGTCAAACCGCATAACAACATACTTTGTTCCCTTTGTCATCGGTATGTTACTTGCCCGAGATTCTATCGTCGGTATCCAATACCTAGTTCAATCTCGTTACCGAAAAGTCTCTTTACTCGTTACGTAATGCATCATTCCGTAACTATCTCATTAGCTACATTGCTTGCAAGGCTTATAGTGATGTGCATTACCGAGAGGGCCCAGAGATACCTCTCCGACAATCGGAGTGACAAAACCTAATCTCAAAATACGCCAACCCAACATGTACCTTTGGAGACACCTGTAGTACTCCTTTATAATCACCCAGTTACGTTGTGACGTTTGGTAGCACCCAAAGTGTTCCTCCGGTAAACGGGAGTTGCATAATCTCATAGTTACAGGAACATGTATAAGTCATGAAGAAAGCAATAGCAACATACTAAACGATCAAGTGCTAAGCTAATGGAATGGGTCAAGTCAATCACATCATTCTCCTAATGATGTGATCCCGTTAATCAAATGACAACTCTTTTGTCCATGGTTAGGAAACATAACCATCTTTGATAAACGAGCTAGTCAAGTAGAGGCATACTAGTGACACTATGTTTGTCTATGTATTCACACATGTATTATGTTTCCCGTTAATACAATTCTAGCATGAATAATAAACATTTATCATGATATAAGGAAATAAATAATAACTTTATTATTGTCTCTAGGGCATATTTCCTTCATCGTGACCTACCAAGACGCTCCGCAGATTGTGCTGGAAGGCGGCAGCCACACTCGGCAGGCCGAACGACTTGCGAACGTAGCTGTGAGGTGGACTCTCGCACCGGCCAGCGCGCAAAGGCCAGAAGCGCTCCAGAGATGCGGCCTTGTTGAGCCCTGGGATGTCGATGTAGATGCGTAGCTCACCACCCTCGCCTGGGTGGGGAGCAGCGCCAGGTGGACGGCGGTCGCCGCGTATGAATCTTGCTTCCTGAAGCTCCTGGGTGGCCTTGTCGATGAACTCCTGGGCACCAGGCGCTCCTCGCCCGGTGTCCTCCTGAGGGAAACTTGCCGTGAAGCATGCCTCCACATGGTGCCCGAGCGCCTCCCTCGTGATGTTGGCCAGGTCCGAGGCCCTCCAGAAGAGAGCCCCCGAGCCCTGCCCGAGGAGGGCGCCAGACGCGCCTCCCTATGCGAGGGTGGAAGGCGCCCCAGGCGCGAGCGCAGATCCTGAGGTGGCGCCGCTGGAGGTGCCACTCCCTTGAGGTCCAGTGCGGAGTAGCTGCTTCTTCTTCTTGGGGTTGGCCTCAGGACGGTACTGCGCACCCGCGCTGTCAGGGTCTTTGATCGATGCAGCTTGGAAGGCGCGTTCGAGGGAGCAGACCGCGTCTCTTTCTTCGTAGGGGACCGTGATGATTCCGCCACTTCCCGTCATCTTGAGGATGTTGTAGCCATGGTGGGTGACTTCCATGAACTTGGCTAGCGCCGGGTACCCGAGGATGGCATTGTACGGTAGGCGGATGTGGGTAACGTCGAAGTTGACGAGCTCGGTGTGGTAGTTATCGTGCAGACCGAAGGTGACAGGGAGACGAACTTGCCCTATCAGGGTGGTGGAGTCGTCAGTCACTCCTGAGAAAGGCCTGGTGGGCTGGAGCTGATCGTATTGCACTTGAAGGCTATCGAACGTCTCGACAGACAAGACACTGAGCACTGCGCCGCTGTCGATGAGGGTCTTGGTGACTTGGACATTGCTGATGACGGGTGAACAGAGCGTCGGGAGAACTCCGATGGTTGCCGCACACTTGAGCTGGTCCGCCGAGCTAAAGGTGCTGGCGTACTTGGACCATCTGAGCGGGCACGTGGACTCGAGCTTGGGGAGGGTCGTGTTCACCTCATGAGAGAACTGCTTGAAGATGCGCTGGGAGGCTGGGGCCTTAGCACCACCCAAGATGCATGCGATGGTGCGCGGCTCCTAGAAGCCCCCAACCCCTTCGTCATGCCGATGGTCATCGTTCCTTCTTGGTGGCGGCAGCAGAGGGAGACCAGGGTTTCCCTGAGGACAATCCTCGCGAGGCTGGTCCCTCCAGGCGCCCTCATGAGGCTTGTCCTGCCAACGATCCTCGCGAGGCTGGTCCCGCCACTCCTGGCGGGGCCCGCGGTAGTCCCAACATCCTCCACCCTGTCCACCTCCTCGGTCGTAGCCCCGGTCATTGCGCTCGGGGCGTCGACCGAAGTGTCCATCTCGAATTGCCCTGAGCTCTTGACAATCGTTGGTGTTGTGGGTGCGCATGTTGTGGAAGGCACAGAACGTACGACTGCCCTTGGACGACTCGGGAAGATCTCAGCCACGCTTGGTGTCCGGTTCTGCCGCGAGCACGACCACTCCTTTATGCTTCACGTCCTTGACCTTGGCCTTCTTCTCCTCTGTATCCACAGCGGGGAGCTCGATGAGGGAGAGACGCCCCTCCTCAGCTCTTGCGCACTTGGTTGCCATGTTGAACAGCTCCAAAGTCGTACACACCTCTTCGTGGATGGCAAGCTCCTCCTTCATCTTGATGTTGTGGCCGCCGTCGGAAAATGCTGAGATAAACGGCCTCGTCGATCACCTTGGGGATCTTCATGCACACGCCGTTGAAGCGCTGGATGTACTTCTGCAGGGTCTCTCCTGGCCGTTGCTTGATGCGGCACGGGTCACCCGCGGCCGGGGGGCGGTCACGAGTGCCCTGGAAGTTGGCGACGAAGCGGTCGCGCATCTCATCCCAGGAGGAGATCGAGCCTGGGGGCAGGTTCAGGAGCCATGAGCGAGCACCGTCCTTGAGAGCCATGAGAAACTAGTTCGCCATGACCTTTTCGTCGCCGTTGGCTGCCTCGATGCTCAGCTCGTAGAGCTGCAAGGACTCCACAGGGTTGGGGCTGCCGTCATAGCGGGGAGGCAGATCTGGCTTGAACTTGCCTGGCCAGATGACGCTACGCATCTCGGGAGAGAAGGAGCGGCAGCCTGCCGTGGCGACTAGGACCCATCCTGGAGGCGGAGCTTGAACTTGGTGCCCCTGCGCCGCCACGGCAAGTGGCGCATGGCCCTGCTGCAGCGAGCGATCCTGACGTGGCGGTGCTAGGAGCGGTGGAGCGTTTTCTTGCGGACGGGGGATCTTTTGGCAGCTTCTTTCGTCTTGCACGGGCACACGGCGCGGGACCGCACATCTTGGAGCAAGGACGCTGTCTTGACGAGGAGGTAGCAGAGGCGCTCCATGAGCCGCACGCCTCGGTGCGAGGGCGCAATCTTGTTGCGGAGGAGGCGGAGGCACTCCGTGAGCCGCATTGCCCGTAGCCGGGGGCGGACGGGGCATTGAGAGGGATGGTGTAGGAGAGCCCCCCCGCGGCGCTCATGAGCTCGGCGATGTGGTCCAACCAGTCCTCGTAGAGGTCGCCGACCGGGCGGTAGCGCAGGAGCTTGCGTGCCATGAGTAGTGCGACCTGCGCATCCGTGGGGACGATGCAAGCGTGAAACGACAAGCCGGCCGGAGTCAGCGATGGGGTGGCGGTGCGGCCGTCACGGTGCATGGAGGGGTGCATCGAAGAGGCTTGCTGCTCGTTTGCCGGTGGCGGCATTGGCGGAGGGTGACGGAGGCCCGCCAACAGGGGCTGTCTGAGCGACACGGGTGGCGACGGCGGCCGGACGCTCAGCGCGGGCCCGGCGAGCGTCGGCCATGAACCTGGTGGAGTGGTGAAGCGTGGATCGACGAAGAGGAAAGCTTCGGCGCACCCCTACCCGGCGCGCCAAATGTCGGATTTCAGGTTCCGGCAAAACCCTTGAGGTTCGAACACTCGGGTGCGCACAAAGATATCTCCCCGTCTCTAGCTCGCACTCCGTATGATCTCACGGCCTAGCTCGATGAACCCAAAGAAAGAGAGACACAAGATTTATACCGGTTCGGGTCACCGATGTGGTGTAATACCCTACTCCAGTGTGGTGTGGTGGATTGCCTATTGGGCTGAGGATGAACAGTTACAAAGGAAGAACAACCTTCTGAGGGGAGGTGTTCTTGTGCTTGGTGAACTTGTGTGGTTGGGGATGATCTGAATCTGGATGAGCTGATCCCCCTCTTCTATGGTGGTGGCTAGTCCTATTTATAGAGGCCCTGGTCCTCTTACCAAATATTAAGCGGGTAGGGATCCCACAACGGCCAAATTCGAAGGGGGCCAACCAGTACAAGTTATCCTGACAAAAGTAGTCTTCGCCTGCCAAAGGCTCTGGTGGTGACGCCGTCTTGGGATCCACGGTGACCTCTGTCGTGCTGTCCTACTGGTCTTGGTCTTGTTGAATATGTAAACCTTTGCCTGATGCCTCAGGACTCCTCGCATGTGCTTGCCTCTTTACCACCAAAGAGGAAACGAGGGCACTGCGCGCGTTGGCACCCGCCTGGCTCTAGTCGTCATGGCTTACGTCACATGAACCTCTCGAAGTGTCCTCTGCCTTGATCTCTCCGCCCCTCACGAGCCAGCCTGGTGAGGCCGCCCCTGAGGAGGTTTTGCATCGTCCGCCTCATGAGGCTTGGCCCCTCGCGAGGGTCTTGAGTGTTTGCTGGTGAAGATGGGCCGTATAGGGCCATTGGTGGAGCCACGCCGCGAGCCACACACAGGCAAGTCTGGGGACCCCCGTTCCCAGAACGGCGACACCTGTTGACAGGGACACATATTTATTCGTGATTTGTTTGAATACTCTTTGTGCTTCACTTATATCTTTTGAGATGGGCAGATGCTCTCGTGCTTCACTTAAATTTTTTAGAGCATGGTGGTTCTTATATTTAAAAAAAATTGTTGCGCTCTCATTGTCGGTGTCAAAACCGGCGGATCTCGGGTAGGGGGTCCCGAACTGTGCGTCTAGGCCGGATGGTAACAGGAGGTAAGGGACACGAAGTTTTACCCAGGTTCGGGCCCTCTCGATGTAGGTAAAACCCTATGTCCTGCTTGATTAATATTGATGATATGGGTAGTACAAGAGTAGATCTACCACGAGATCAGAGAGGCTAAACCCTAGAAGCTAGCCTATGGTATGATTGTTGTTGTATATGTTGTCCTACGGACTAAAACCCTCTGGTTTATATAGACACCGGAGAGGGTTAGGGTTACACAAAGTCGGTTATAATGGTAGGAGATCTACATATTCGTATCGCCAAGCTTGCCTTCCACGCCAAGGAAAGTCCCTTCCGGACACGGGACGAAGTCTTCAATCTTGTATCTTCATAGTCTAGGATTCCGGCTGAAGGTATAGTCCGGATATCCGAACACCGCCTAATCCAGGACTCCCTCAGTAGCCCCTGAACCAGGCTTCAATGACGACGAGTCCGGCGCGCAGATTGTCTTCGGTATTGCAAGGTGGGTTCCTCCTCCAAGTACTTCATAGAAGATTCTGAACACAAAGATAGTGTCCGGCTCTACAAAATAAGTTTCCACATATTGCCATAGAGAGAATAATATTTACACAAATCTAATCTGCTGACGCATTCCATAGTGTGACACACCACGACCAAGCCTTTATCCGAGTCGTTTCATTATCCCACCTCAGCGGGTCATGCGAGGTGGTTTCCTTGGCACGTCTTGTCAAAGAAGAGATCGTGTCCCCTTATTCCGGGATTCTCATCAATACGGGCATGGGTAACCCAACCGCGCCATTGATTACGGCGCTTGGAGATAAGCGAGTTTTACCAGGCTGGTGGGGACACGTAGTTGCATCCACCCATATAAGGGGATAAGGATCCACCTTTTCACCTATGCCTTCTTCCTCCTTTGCCTATCCATTCTCGCGCACTCGAGCTCCAGTGCCCAAGTCTGCACTCCCCACCTCAACCTTCTCCAACCATGTCCGGAGCGGGAGGCAAGTGGATGGTCTCCTCCATCATGGAGGGACACATCAAAAAACTGAGAAAGGCCAGATACCTGTCTAACGACATCGCGTACCAGCTTCCCAAAAAGGGGCAGCTCATCCCCACCCCTAGGCCCCATGAGAGGGTGGTGTTCCTCCCCCATTTCCTTCGCGGACTGGGCTTCCCTCTCCACCCATTTGTCTGGGGCTCATGTTCTACTATGGCCTGGATTTCCACGATCTGGCCCCGAACTTTGTCCTCAACATCTCGGCGTTTATCATCGTGTGCGAGGCTTTCCTCCGCATCCGCCCCCATTTCGGCCTATGGCTCAAGACTTTCAATGTCAAGCCGAAGGTGGTGCGCGGCAACCAGGCGGAGTGCGGAGGCGCCATGGTGGGCAAGATGCCCAACGTCTTATGGCTCGAGGGCTCCTTTGTGGAGACCCTGAAGGGGTGGCAATCGGGGTGGTTTTATATCACCGAGCCGCGCGACCCCGAATGGGTCGCAGCCCCCGAGTTCCGATCCAGACCCCCTACGTGGCTCACCTCCTGGAAGGAGACGGGCCTGTCGCGGGGTAAAAAAGGAGAGCTGACCGGACTCCAAACATGCGTCCAAACCCTGGTGGACAAGAATCTCAAACCTGTCAACGTAGTCCAAGTTATGCTCATCCGCCTGATCCTCCCGTGTCAACAACGGGCTTTCAACCTGTGGGAGTTCGACCCGGCGCGGCACCGAACTCTGAGCAGGCTCTTCGACACGACGTACGAAGATGCTTGGAAGGTGCTTTTCGAGGGTGCCGAGGCCCCCGCATCCGCTACCGAGGATCGCAGATTCAGTACACAGCGCCACGCTCATGCGGTAAACTGTTTTTTCCTTTTACAGGGTATCAGTTTTTCATAGTTTGACTCCATGCGGGATCTAAGCTCCCTTACCTTTGACAGGATTGGCAGAAGATGTCCGGACAGATCAACTGTCCGGCTCCTTTGCCCGAAGGCCCAGCGGACGCTCGCTTGGTGAAGCTGCTGGTTCCTGCACCCTATGTGGTGCCGGAGAAGAGGGCCGCGAAAAAGGCCATGGGGACTCGAAAGAGTGCCCGCCGCCAGGAGGTGTCAGCTCCATCATCCGGCGGTTCCGAGGCGCATTCCTCCCATGAAGACGAGGAGGAAGAAGAAGAGACCTCTCCCCTCCAGTGGGAGGAGAGAAGAAAAGGAAGGCCGCCCTCTCTAGGGAGGCCGGAGGTTCCAAAAAGGGGAAAACCCTTCCTCCGGACTACTCCACCGACGCCGACGACGGCGGAGAGGAGTGGCCGCTCAGGGCCAAGCCCCTGGCAAAATCGTAAGTGTCCGGATGCTAGAGTAATTCATAGCATTCGTTTATTGCACAGCTTTCCCTTATGTCGAATATGTTTATGCAGCCCACCCAAAGACCAGCTCGACGCGTCGTCGAGCGGCTCACTGGACTCGTCAGATGTGAACTCGCTTCCGACGGCTTCCTCCCCCTGTCCTATGGACGACGCCGAAGTGTTGTCTCAACAGGTTCCAAGCCGGGAGGAGGTGGTCCTGGAGGCGCCACAAGGCAACCTCCTGGACTCCAGGAGTAAAGGGGATAAAACCCCCCAGGGCTCCAAGTCCGGCTCAAGGCCGGACACCGCTCCGACGAGGAGCACCGCACCATTATGAGTGCGGTGGTTCGGAAGGTTCAGTCCGCCAAGAGCGGACTGACTGAAGCTTGTACTAGCCTTTTAACAGGCTTTGAGGTAAGTAAAGAATGTGTAAATAATATTACCGCATAGACAGTAGCCCCTGATGCTCTGTTTGGCGTTCGGAAAGAAAAGCCGAATAGAGGATCAAATAAAGTTCACATGAGTCTAACAAAAAGGAGTCAATATGCGTATGCAGGCTTCCCTGCTGGCGTCCGCCGCACTGACTGCGGAAGTGGACACGCTAAAGCAGAGCCTCGAGCAGTCCGAGCAAGAGCTCGGGCGTGCCAAGAAGCAGCTCGAGGACAATGAAGGTAAGAAATACCTTGTTTAAATATATATAAAAAGGTGCAATTTCAAAAAATGACAGGATTATCGTGGCTATTGTAGGGGCCACGTCTGAGGTGGCGACCCTTAAGCAAGCGCTGGTCGAGGTCGAGAAGAGGGCGACCACGGAGCGCACCGAGCGGGAGAAGTACGAGGCCCAAGTTGGCAGGGTACAGCAAGAGCTCCAGGTTCTCATGAAAAAACATGAGAGTTTGGAGCTTGACTCAAAGACGCGAGCGTCCGATCTCGCGGCGGCTATTAAAAATGCCAAGTCTGCCAAGGCCGAATCCCAGAAGACCCTCCAGGAGTTGGATGAGGTGAAGAAGATAGCGGCGGGTAAGGCATTCTTTATGCAAAGCCAACACATAAACGTGAGTTACTTGTTACTTACCCGAATCTGGAGCTCTCTAGGAGCGTTTGCAGATCTTCCCCGGAGTGTGTCCGATGCCGCCGCATTCTATTGAGCCGAGGAGGGCAACTCAACAGAGAAGGTGTTCTAGTCTCAGTACGCTGAGGCCGGACACCCCGTGCCCCTGAGCGACCAGCTGAAGCAACTGGTCGAGCTCCACAAGGCAGCCGAAAAGGCAATGAAGGGCCTCATAGTTCGGCTGTGGCCCGGAGAGGCTCTGCCTAGGAGCTATTTCGGGCTGGTGTGGCGGCTGGTGGGGGCCTGTCCGAGGCTTGAAGACATCAAGCGCTCCGTCTGCATTGAAGGTGCCCATAGGGCTCTTGCCCATGCTAAGGTGCACTGGGGCAAGCTGGATGCTGAGAAGCTTGTGAAGGACGGGCCACCGCCGGGGAAAGAGCATCGCAAGCCCGAGAATTATTATAAGGATGTTCTGAAGGGTGCCTGCCTTGTGGCGGATGAATGTTCCAAGGATGTATTTTTTGAGTAAAACTTGCTCGTTTTGTCCTGTGCGCTGAAAACTTGTTCATATGCGCTAAGCAATGCTGTTGGAATTTAAAATATTACCTTCTGTGCGGCTGTTTATCAATACTAAGAGATGGCGAGTCGTTGGCTTCTGCCCCCGTGCCGCTAGTGCTGGGGTGTTCGGGGATAAACCTGGGCGCTCTTTTTCCCATGTTTGGGTCCTTCGAGGGAGGCGCTCAGCCCAACGAACAAGGCAATTGGACTCTAATGCGTGAACACTCTCACTTAGCCATAGAATTCTATAATTTTAAATTTCGGCGAAGCCCCTAGTATTCGGAAGACCGAGTTCGGGGCGCTATTCATGCCTTGGCCGGACAGAGCCGACTCCTCCCTCTAAGCGGCATAAGTCTTTAGGGACTCGAAAAACCTCTCGAACAGCGACCAACTCTCACTTCATCATGATAGTCAGTTTTAGCTTTCTCCACTGAGGTGCTCGAGCCAGCTCAACTGGGGCACAATCACAGTGGTTCTCCTAGTGCTATCTTAGCCGATATAGCCGACATAGGAGCCGGGCAAACCCAACTATTGACCCAAGACATGATTCGGAGCCGATGCATATAATGCTATAAGTTCGGTGTGCCGCACTTGTTAAAGTGTTCGGACTTCTCACACCATATTGAGGGGTACTAAAGCCCCTGGCATATTTTGGCCATACCAAAGTGTACGGGTGCAACATGTCGTTAAGGAACACATATTTATAGAAAAAGAGTAATGCAAAAATAGACAAAAGGTATGCATTGTTTATTAAAAAGGGGTGCGATCAAAGCAGAACGATACAAATAATGCGATAAGCAAAAAGGTTGGACTATTTAACATGTCCGTTCCAGGGGCAGGCTGCGGAATGGTATGCGAAACAGGGTTACTGCTCGTGATAGAGACCACCTGGGAGTTCCGTAATGCGGCGTGGCTTGTCTACTTCCCTGGTTCTTGCATCGTTTGTGTGGCAATTGAACTGCCGAACAGGCCTTCCGAAGAATGGAGTCCTAAAAGTAAGAGAAAATTAAAAAATCGGCAGCCCCTGGTGCGGTTTAAGCCATGTTTCGGGCGTGGCATGATGGTGCCCCTCCCCCTGTGCCCATGGTATTTCTAGAGCGTAGTTATGTATGCAAAACACTGGCGTCGCCTTTTTGCGAGGGATGGGGTTGGGGCCGCATTGCTATGCCTTCTCGGATCGTGCCAGGCAGTCTTGTTGTGGGTTACTCCGGGCGTGCTTGATGGTGTCCGGTCATTTAATGGCCAGACTGGAGAACTTCCTGGAGAGGCTGCTTTGTACTTCTGCTGCAAGGGCTGCCGTGTGCTCCTCCGTTCGGAGGGAGCGTTCGGTGTTTCCATTGACCGTAATTACTCCTCGAGGGCCTGGCATCTTGAGCTTAAGGTATGCGTAGTGCGGTACCGCGTTGAACTTGGCGAATGCGGTTCGCCCGAGCAGTGCGTGATAGCCACTGTGGAATGGGACTATGTCGAAGATTAACTCCTCACTTCGGAAATTATCCGGAGATCCGAAGACCACTTCAAGTGTGACTGAGCCTGTACAATTGGCCTCTACACCTGGTATTACGCCTTTAAAGGTCGTTTTAGTGGGCTTAATCCTCGAGGGGTCGATGCCCATTTTCCGCACTCTATCCTAGTAAAGCAGGTTCAGGCTACTGCCGCCGTCCGTAAGGACTCTAGTGAGATGAAATCCATCAATAATTGGGTCTAGAACCAATGCGGCGAATCTGCCATGACGGGTGCTAGTGGGATGGTCCCTTCGATCAAAGGTGATCGGGCAGGAGGACCATGGGTTGAACTTTGGGGCGACTGGCTCTATCGCGTATACGTCCCTTAACACGTGCTTCCGCTCCCTCTTGGGGATGTGGGTTGCGTATATCATGTTCACCGTCTGCACTTGTGGGGGAAAACCCTTCTGTCCACTGTTGTTCGGTGGCCGGGGCTCTTCGTCGTTATCGCTATGCAGCCCCTTGTCTGTATTTTCGGCATTTAACTTGCCTGCCTGCTTGAACACCCAACAATCCTTGTTGGTGTGATTGGCCGGCTTTTCGGGGGTGCCATGTATCTGGCACAAGCGGTCGAGTATTCGGTCCAAACTGGACGGGCCCCTAGGATTTCTTTTGAATGGCTTTTTCCGCTGACCGGATTTATAGCCTCTGAATCCAGCATTAACTGCTGTATCCTCAGTGTTGTCGCCGTTAATGCGGCGCTTCTGCTTGTTGCGACGCGACCTGCCACTACTGTCCTTGGTATCCGAATTACCAGGGTTCTTGGTCATGTTGTTGCTACGAGCAAGCCAGCTGTCTTCTCCCACGCAGAAGCGGGTCATGAGTGTCATGAGTGCTACCATAGATTTCGGCTTTTCCTGTCCAAGGTGCCGGGCAAGCCACTCGTCACGGATATTGTGCTTGAAGGCTGCTAGGGCCTCTGCGTCCGGACAGTCGACTATTTGATTTTTATTTGCTAGGAACCATGTCCAGAATTGCCTGGCCGATTCCTCTGGCTGCTGAATTACGTGACTTAGATCATCGGTGTTTGGGGGTCGCACATAAGTGCCCTGGAAATTGTCGAGGAATGCGGCTTCCAGGTCCTCCCAACAACTGATTGATCCTGTTGGCAAGATGTTAAGCCAATGCCGAGCTGGTCCTTTAAGCTTGAGTGGGAGGTATTTGATGGCGTGGAAATCATCGCTGCGGGCCATGTGGATATGAAGGAGATAATCCTCGATCCATACCGCAGGATCTGTTGTGCCATCATATAATTCGATGTTTACGGGTTTGAAACCCTCGGGGATTTGATGATCCATTATCTCGTCTGTGAAGCATAGTGGGTGTGCGGTGCCTCTGTACTGGGCTATATCACGACGTAGCTCCAATGAGCTTTGTCTACTATGTTCGGCCCTGCCGAATTTGTGGCCGGCGTGACAGTTACCGTCTCGAGTCGTGGGGCGCCCACGCGATCCGTAGATCGATCTTGTTTGCCTTGCCTTGTCCTCTAACATATCTCGCAGGTTCGGCGCATTTTCCCGTGCCTTGGTACGGGGTGCGGCTTGAGTGGAGGGCCGAAAGGCCTCTCTGTCGCGGCCACAAGGTGGCCGATCGGCCGTATCGAGTGCTGGTGATGCAGGTTTAAATGCTTCCTCCTCTAGTTGGGGTAGCAACCTGCGCTTTGGGTAGCTCTTGGAGGGGCGTTCGAGTTTATGCTCTTCGGCCGCAAGGACTTCAGTCCATCTGTCGACTAGCAAATCTTGATCAGCTCTAAGCTATTGCTATTTTTTCTTGAGGCTTCTTGCCGTGGCCATAAGCCTGCGTTGAAAACGCTCTTGCTCGACGGGATCCTCTGGCACGACGAATTTGTCGTCGTCGAGGCTTGCGTCGTCTTCGGAGGGAGGCATATAATTGTCATCCTCGACCTCTCTGTCTGCAGCTCTCTCATGAGGGCTGGCTTCTCCATCCTCCTGTGCTAAATCTTGCTGGAGGGGGTTTTCTTCGGCACTCTCCGGAGTATTATTTTCTCCCGTGCTGGAGTCACCGTATTTGTTTTGGCGGGATTTTGAGCGGCTCCGCTGACGCCGGCGCTTAGGCTGTTTCTTGGAGGGGTCATTCTCCCCTGTTCCATCGCCATATCCTTCTTTTGGGGTGTCCACCATGTATATGTCATATGACGAGGTGGATTTCCAGGGCCCGATAGGCGCTGGTTCTTCATCTTCTCCTGCATCAGCGTCCATACCGTCGATGTCTTCGGAATTGAAATCGAGCATGTCGGTTAGATCGTCGACAGTGGCTACAAAGTGGGTGGTGGGTGGGCTTTGAATTTCTTCATCGTCCGTATCCCAACCTTGCTGACCATGGTCCGGCCAGGGCTCTCCTGATAAAGAGAGAGACTTTAGTGTCTTCAGAATATCGCCGAAAGGCGAGTGCTGAAAGATGTCCGCGGTAGTAAACTCCATGATCAGCGTCTGATCGGATTCGATTGGCAGGGGCGTGAGGGGTTCGGAGTTTGGAGAGGAGTGCGGGGCTGGTGTTTGGCTCGATCGCCGTTGGGATCGCAGCCCCCGAGGCGGTGTCCAACCACCCATCCTCGATCGGTGCAGTTGGCTCCGAATTAAGGGTCGAAGCCGATGCGGGTGTGGCCTCCAGGGCACTGTTCGGCGGCAGAGCTATATCATGCTCGTCGTCACAGTGCGCCGCGCTCGGCAGTGGCTCGAATCCGTCGAAGATCAAGTCCCCGCGGATGTCGGCCATGTAGTTTAAACTTCCAAATCTGACCTGACGGCCAGGGGCATAGCTTTTGATCTGCTCCAGATGGCCAAGTGAATTGGCGCACAGTGAGAAGCCGCCGAAGACGAAGATCTGTCCGGGGAGGAAGGTCTCACCCCGGACTGCATCACTATTGATGATCGTAGGAGCCATCAAGCCAGACGGCGACGACACATAGGAACTCTCAATGAAAGCACCAATGTCGATGTCAAAACCAGCGGATCTCGGGTAGGGGTCCCGAACTGTGCGTCTAGGCCGGATGGTAACAGGAGGTAAGGGACACGAAGTTTTACCCAGGTTCGGGCCCTCTTGATGGAGGTAAAACCCTACGTCCTGCTTGATTAATATTGATGGTATGGGTAGTACAAGAGTAGATCTACCACGAGATCAGAGAGGCTAAACCCTAGAAGCTAGCCTATGGTATGATTGTTGTTGTATATGTTGTCCTATGGACTAAAACCCTCTAGTTTATATAGACAACGGAGAGGGTTAGGGTTACACAAAGTCGGTTACAATGGTAGGAGATCTATATATTCGTATCGCCAAGCTTGCCTTCCACACCAAGGAAAGTCCCTTCCGGACACGGGACGAAGTCTTCAATCTTGTATCTTCATAGTCCAGGAGTCCGGCTGAAGGTATAGTCCGGCTATCCGAACACCCCCTAATCCAGGACTCCCTCACTCATTCTTCACTTATATCAATTTGTGAGTTTAATAAATAGTAATGGCAATATGCATGGGTGTAGGATCGAGAAAAGGTTTCTAGAGGGGGGGGGGGTGATTAGACCCTCAACAAAAAAAGTAGTAGTTTTTAATTTCTTTAAGTTAAGGAAGAGTTTTAGCACAAGTTTAAACATTCATAATACATTTCAAGCAGGCATGGCAAGAGTATACGAGCAGCAGAAAGTAAAGCATGCAACTTGCAAGGAAGTAAAGGGATGGGATTGGAGTGTGCAAACGCAATTGAAGACATGGAGATTTTTGGCGTGGTTCCGAAAGGTGGTGCTATCGTGCATCCACGTTGATGGAGACTTCAACCCACGAAGGGTAATGGTTGTGTGAGTCCACGGAGGGCTCCACCCACGAAGGGTCCATGAGGAAGCAACCTTGTCTATCCCACCATGGCCATCTCTCATGAAGGACTTGCCTCACTTGGGTAGATCTTCACGAAGTAGGGGATCTCCTTGCCCTTACAAACTCCTTGGTTCAACTCCACAATCTTGACGGAGGCTCCCAAGTGACACCTAACCAATCTAGGATACACCACTCTCCAAAAGGTAATAGATGGTGTGTTGATGATGAACTCCTTGCTCTTGTGCATCAAATGATAGTCTCCCCAACACTCAACTCTCTCTCATAGATTTGGATTTGGTGCAAAGATGATTTGAGTGGAAAGCAACTTGGGGAAGGCTAGAGATCAAGATTCTTGTGGTTGGAATGGAATATATTGGTATCAACACATGAGTAGGTGGTTCTCTCTCTCAGAAAATTAATGGTGGATGTGTCGGCACGTTCTGATTGCTTTCTCCATGAATGGAGGATGGGTGGAGGGGTATTTATAGCCTCCACACAAGAAACTAGCCGTTACACACAATTCACCAAACTCGGTGGGGCCGAAACAAGAAACTCGGTCAGGCCGACATGGTTCAAAATGTGAACATCAAAGTTTTCAGTGGAACCAATATGATCAACTCAGTGGGACCGATGTGCTAGGGTTAGGGTAAAACCTCAACTCGGTTTGACCGATTACACAAACTCGGTGAGACCGATTTTGGTAATAAGCAAAATAGAGAGTTGGTCAAGCAAACTCGGTTTGACCGAAATAATCGCAATAGGCAACAGAGAGTTTGCATGCCCATCTCGATGAGACCGAGATCCCATTGGTGAGACCAAATTGATTAGGGTTTCTGATGTGGCTATGTCAAGTGAACTCGGTGGCGCCGGATAGATCAAATCGGTGGGGCCAAGTTTGACTTTTGGTTTGGGACATATGTGGAAATGAGAAAGTGGTTGAGGGCTTTTGGAGCATATCACTAAGCATTTTGAGCAATCAAGCTATTAAGCAACACCTCATCCCCTTTTAATAGTATTGGCTTTTCCTAACGACTCAATGTGATCTTGGATTACTAAAATGAAAATATAGAGTCTTGAGCTTTTGAGCTTTTGCCAGTCTTCTGTCCATATCATTTTGAAGGGGTTCCACATCCTCTTGTCCAATCCACTCCACTTTTGAACTTACCTAAAATATACTAGATAGAAGTATTAGTCCAACAAGAGATATGTTGACATTAATTGCCAAAATCACCTAGGGATCACTTGTGCTTTCAATCTACCCCTTTTGGTAATTGATGACAACATACATCAAAGCTTTAGATAAAGATATAAATAATAGCAAGTAAAGCTTTGGAAGGACATGTAACATGCATAGGCTCCACCTACACGTATGCATTCATGTAAATTTTGAATATAAGAGCATGTTAGTGCAGAAGCATGACAAAGCAAGCAATGAGTTACATGTATCTTGGCTATATGCATCAGAGCAAATGATGTGGATACAGGAAATATACCTTCATGTTCATGAGTCCTTCTTGCAAACAATATGTACATCAGCAAGAGATCATCATGCACATGAATGTGATGCATATAGTTACCTTGTGGTATTAAGCTAGCTTTGGAAAAGATGAACCTGAGTAAGCAAGGTTAGATAGCACAGAATCATCTATTAAACAGAGCAAACAGTAAACCACAAGAGTACAATGATTGTGATGACATGTAGTAAGTGAGTACTAGGTACTCTATTTGATATAGACATGTCCCCAAAGACTAAAGATATGTAATGAATTTGAATATTTCCTTCCCTTAGATGTCTTTCTCCCCCTGAATCTTATATGGATAATGGGAGAAGATGGGGAAAATAAAATCAGAGCAAAACAAGAAAAACATAACAAAACAGTCATAACATAACACATACTAACATGCCCGTCCCCTCTTAAAGACATGTGACTTCTCTCCTCTTGGTGTGGTTAAGCACTCTCCCCCTTTGATGTGATCTCTCCCCCCTTTGACATCAATTTCCAAGATGGGAACTTATGGAGTGTGAGTCGAATAGGTTTCGTCCTTGAGTCACATGACAAAGCAGCATGTAAAATGTGATGCAGGTAGAGGACAAGAATCATTGAGTGAAGCTGGAACAAATATGCAGGATGCAAGTGGCAAAATGTCTCCTTAGCATGGAAATTGGTAATGCCGAGTTGTTTTGTTTGGTGGCACTGAAATGATTCGGTTTGACCGAAGGAGACTAGCCGGTATGACCGAAGTCAACATAGAGAGAGAACGATTGTCATCTCAGCTCACTAAGAAAATAAGATCTCCCAAAGATTTGCATGTAATTAATTGAAAGATTTGCAATGAATTAACTAAAAGATTTGCAATGAGTTGGATGCAGGGGATACAAAAACGAACAGAGAAATTGAAGAAATCTAGATGAAGTTCTTTTGATTAAAGAAGGGGAAAAATATGCAAGAGACAAATGCAAGAACTCAGAGAAACACTAGAGAACTTCATCTAGAATTGGCCGGCGACAGATTCACCTATGTTAGAGTATATTGACCGAGGAGTCAAGTGAGAACACTTGATTGTAGGTCATCTCATCGTTTAAGCTCAAATGGGATTACCATTTTTCATTTAAGCATTTTTATGTATTCACGTCTCGTTGAGCTGCTTTGGCCCATGACTTGGGGTGAAGCTTCTCTAAGAAGTAATAACATACCTTGGGCGGTGGTGTTGATATTGATCATGTAGTTGAACTTGTGTGGGATGCTCAAGGCTTATGTAGCTCATCAATGAGTTGGGAGCACCTCTTGTAGTTTGAGTTCATCTACCTACATGGGTTAGTATTGCAAGGAAGAGTACTTGTGTATCCACTATGACAATCATGAGGTTTGATATCAAGTGAAATTTGATATGAAGAAATTTTCAAAGGATATGTTGAAAGGTTTCATGCTTCCTTGTCTTCGACCACCATATTGTAGAGTCTTGGTGATGTAGTGATTGCTCAAGATGTGAGTGATTTGCAATCTCATAGTTTTAGATTTATCTAAGTACCTACAAGGGTTAGATAGCATGCAAGGGTGCAAATATATCCAAGACATATGATCATCATCATAAGAGAAATATCAAGGATGAGTAAAAAGGCTTATGCCTTGCATGTGTCCAAATGGAGTTTCTAATCCAAGTTTGAAGCATCAATGATGTTCAATTCACCTCTAAAACGGCAAAATACTTTCTCATCAAGCGGTTTGGTGAATATATCCGCCAATTGCTTATCAATACGAACATGCTTAAGATCAATGTCCCCTTTAGCAACATGATCTCAAATGAAATGATGACGAACTTCAATATGCTTACTTCGATAACGTTGCACGAGATTGTGAGCAATATTAATAGCACTTTCATTGTCACAAAGAAATTGAGCACAACATGAACTGGCGGCAATGTATTCCGCTTTGGCGGTAGATAAGGATACCGAGTTTTGTTTCTTGGAGGACCAAGACACAAGAGATCTACCAAGAAATTGACAAGTACTCGAAGTGGACTTTCTATCAACCTTGTCTCTGTCATAGTCCGAGTCGGAATAGCCAACAAGATCAAAAGAATACCTCTTAGGATACCAAATGCCAAAATTTTGTGTATGAATTAAGTATCTCACTATCCTTTTCACAGCCTTAAGATGACATTCTTTGGGGGCCGCTTGATATTGTGCACACATGCACACACTTAGCACAATATCGGGACAGGAGGCATATAGATATAACAATGAACCAATCATAGAGCGATAAACCTTTTGGTCAACCGGTTCGCCATCCTGAGTCAAATCAAGATGTACACTAGTAGGCATGTGTGTATTCATACCTTTGCATTCTTGCATGTTGAAATTCTTGAATAAGTCCTAGGTATACTCTCTTTGGGAAACAAAGGTACCCTCCTTAGTTTGCAACCCAAGAAAGAACTTGAGTTCACTCATCATAGACATCTCAAACTTCTTCGACATTAGCTTTCCAAACTTTTCATTGAAATGAGGGTTAGTCGATCCAAATATGATATCATCAACATAAATTTGGCACTCAAATAATTCACCATTAACCCTTTTATTTAAAAGAGTAGAATCTATCTTTCCAATCTGATACCCTTTTCCAATAAGGAACTTGGTCAAGCATTTATACCACGCTCTAGTAGCTTGTTTAAGACCATAAAGAGCTTTGTCTAGTTTGTAAACATGATCGGGTTTCTTAGGATTAACAAAGCTAGGAGGTTGTTTAACATAAACTTCCTCCTCAATTTCACCATTTAGAAAAGCACTTTTAATGTCCATTTGGTACAAGGTAATATCATGGTGATTTGCATAGGCAAGTAAGATGCGGATGCACTTAAGTCCAGCAACGGGGGCATATGTCTCACCATAGTCCATACCTTCGACTTGAGTGTAGCCTTGGGTAACGAGACATGCTTTGTTGTGAACAAGTTGTCCATCTTCGTCTTGCTTGTTGCGAAACACACATTTGGTACCGATGATGTTGTAGTTGTTATCTGGCTTATCGACCAATGTCCACACTTGGTTCCTCTCAAAGTTGTGTAGCTCTTCATGCATGGCATTTATCCAATCCGGATCTTCCAATGCTTCTTCAACCTTCATAGGTTCAATGCTAGAGATGCATGAATAATGTTCACAAAAATTTCCCAAACGATTTTTAGAGCGAGTGATTCTCCCAGTTTGGATATCATTGAAGATTTGCTCGACGGGATGGTCTCTTGTGACTCTTGCTCTAACTCGTGAGATCTTTTTTTTGGGTTGGGGTGGAACATCTTCTTCATCATCTTGTTCTTCCTCTTGGCTTTCTTCATTGTTGATGTTGTCGTTCTCTTGTCATGGTGGAGAAGGGGGCTAATGAGGTTCATCTTGGTGTACTTCCTTGTTTTCTTCATCTTGGCATGTCCCACTTGTGGATGCCTCCGTGTCAACTCTTAGTTCACCTTGTCACGAGGTAGAAGCTTCCACTTGGACCAACGAGGTACTCTCCTTCACCTCTGTTGGACGAATCTTGCCAATAGACAAGTCTTGGATTGCTTCCGAAGGGTCTTTTTCTCCTACATCAATTGGCAATTGCTCTACTTGCAAGCCATTAGATTCATCAAACTTGAGATCTACTGTCTCTTCAACCTTCCAGGTGAAATTTTTGTAGACACGGTAGGTGTGAGAGTGTGAGCCATAACCAAGTAGGAAACACTCATTAGATTTAGGAGCAAATTTAGAACGACGATGCTTATGAAGAATGTAACACTTGGAGCTGAATACTCGAAAGTATTGAACTTGGGGTTTGTTACCGGTGAGATGCTCGTATGTCGTCTTGCCGAGTAGTTTGTGAAGATATAAGTGATTTGTTGCATGACAAGCTGTCTCAACCGCTTCCGCCCAGAAGTGTTTTGGCATCTTGTACTCATCAAGCCTCGTTCTCGCCATCTCAATAAGAGTACGGTTCTTCCTCTCGACAAATCCATTTTGTTGAGGCGTGTACATAGCCGAGAACTCGTGTGAAATCCCTTGTTCGTCAAGAAAGGTATCCACATTTGCGTTCTTGAACTTCGTTCTGTTGTCGCTGTGAACCTTCTTGATCTCCGCTTCAAATTGATTTTGGGCCTTCCTAGTGAAGTTCTTGAAGATCTTTTGGACTTGTGATTTATCATCAAGAAAGAAAACCCACGTAAATCTTGAAAAATCATCGACTATGACTAGACCAAATGAGTTTCCATCGAGAATTTTATAGGCACTGGGACCAAAGAGATCCATATGAAGTAGCTCAAGCGGTCTTTTCTTGGTCATGATGTTCTTCACGGGGTGGATTCCTCCAACATGTTTTCCTGCTTGACAAGCAATGCACAATCTATCCTTGTCAAATATAACATCTTTCACTCCAAGGATATGATCACCTTTAATAAGCTTATCAAGATTTTGCATGCCCACATGACCTAACCTTCTATGCCACACCCAACCTTGAGAAGATTTAGCAATTAAGAAAGTTCTAGGTTGAGCCTTTTTAGTGAAATCAACAATGTATAGATCACCTCTACGTATACTTGTAAAGACCATATTATGACTATCTCTACGGAAGACTTGGCAATCTACTTTAGTAAATAGGACATTGAAACCAAAGTCAGCAAGTCTAGATACTGAAATTGAATTATAGCCAAGGGATTCAACGAGCATAACATTTTGTATGCAGCTATCATGTGAGATGGCCACCTTACCAAGGCCAACCACCTTACCCTTTGAGTTGTCACCAAAGGTACCATACTTTCGAGGGCCGTTTTTTCCAGCAAGCTCACGAAACATGTCCTTGTCTCTCATCATGTGATCAGTACATCCACTATCAAGAACCCATTCCTTCCCTCCAGCCATGTAGCCGCGAAGATTTGCCATAAAACCAAAATGTCTCATAGACTCATTGAGATCAAAGTCAGTATCATCGTCCTCATCATAGTATCCATGTTCACCATCTTGTGATTGATCAATTCCTAGAGGGAGTGATTCATTAGATAGGTGATCATCACAATGTTCATCTTTATGAATTCTAATGGCTTAGGAGATGATATTGCTAATGATTCCAACATCTCCTTTGGCACACATGAGGTTAGTAAGAAAAAAATAGACAATCACCAAACTTAGGATCATTGGAATTCATCTTACTCAAAGCAATTGACTTGTGAAGAATGTCATCTAAGTTTTGCAAGGAATAGTTTGGAAATCATTCCTCAAGAAATCTCCATATGGTGTAAGCACAATAAAGAGCAGGCAAGCTAGCAATCAAGTTTCTAGGTAATCCTCTAGTTATTAAATTGACAGTTCTAAGATTACGAATCATGTCAATATACTCATCAAGGGTAGGATGCAAGGGGTCAACAAGGTGTGCACAAGGGCTAGTAATGTACTTGTTCAAGTGATATTCATTGAAAATATCAAGCATCTCAGTTTTCCACTCATGAAAGAACTCTCCATCAAGTATAGGTACTCTATGTCTAAGACTCCCCAACGTAGACTCATCCATCTTCCTCCAATGGTGATTAAACCAAAGCAATGGAGACCAATGATCTGATACCAATTGTAGGATCAAGACACTACAAAAAAAATACACTTCCGGGATGATACGTGTTTGTCACAGTAGGTCTCTTTTTTTGTCATGCATGTACATCCATGGCAAATTTATGACAGAATCAAGATAGTCATACCTTTGCTGTCGTAGAAGTGCTCCATGACATTACCAAAATTATCATCACGGAAGTGTCCACTTCCATAACGATAAATCGCGTGTCACAGAAGTGCTTTTGTCAAGGGTGACCGACACGTGGCATACACCGTAACGGAACGCCGTTAAGCTATCGGGTCGGGTTTTGGATCCGATAACCCGTTAACAGCCCCGACCAATGGGGATTTTCCACGTGTAAAATCATCGTTGGCTGGAGGAAACACGTGTCGGCTCATCATTGGGACAGATGTCAACCACTCATTGGACGGAAGGCGCCTATGATACGTTGACACGTGGCACGGCCCAATAGAGGCCCATTCCTGTTAAAAGGCTGGCCCATTTGACTTCATCAAAAGATGGCTGTCGGTGTCAAAACCGGCGGATCTCGGGTAGGGGGTCCCGAACTGTGCGTCTAGGCGGATGGTAACATGAGACAAGGCACACGATGTTTTTACCCAGGTTCGGGCCCTCTCGATGGAGGTAAAACCGTACTCCTGCTTGATTAATATTGATGATATAGGTAGTACAAGAGTAGATCTACCACGAGATCAAGGAGGCTAAACCCTAGAAGCTAGCCTATGGTATGATTGTTGTATGATGAAGTTGTCCTACGGACTAGAACCCTCCGGTTTATATAGACACCGGATAGGGTTAGGGTTACACAGAGTCGGTTACAATGGTAGGAGATCTTGAATATCCGCATCGCCAAGCTTGCCTTCCACGCCATGGAAAGTCCCATCCGGACACGGGACGAAGTCTTCAATCTTGTATCTTCATAGTCCTGGAGTCCGGCTGAAGGTATAGTCCGGCTACCCGAACACCCCCTAATCCAGGACTCCCTCAGTAGCCCCTGAACCAGGCTTCAATGACCACGAGTCCGACGCGCAGATTGTCTTCGGCATTGCAAGGCGGGTTCCTCCTCCAAGTCCTTCAAGAAGATTTTAAATACGAAGGATAGTGTCCGGCTCTGCAAAATAAGTTTCCACATATTGCCATAGAGAGAATAATATCAACACAAATCTAATCTGCTGACGTATTCCGCAGCGTGACATCACACTACGTCCAAGTCCTTTACTCGAATCGTTTTTACTTTTCCACCTCAGCATGTTTAGCGAGGCGGTTTCCTTGGCACGTCTTGTCAAAGCAGAGATCGTGTCCCCCCTTTTACGAGATTCTCATCAATACGGACGTGGGTAACCCAATCGAGCCCGTTAGCATGTCTTCTCGATTAAAGGCGAGTCCCAAATGGTTACGGGGAGGGCTCCTAGTATTCAACCTCTTATAAAGAGACCAGGGCCTTACTCCTTTTCCCCAATCTCAAAACAAGTTCGCACGTCGCCTCGAGTTCCAACACCCTAGGTTCCAGATTCCAGGCGCTTCGGACCTTCGACAATGTCTGGTTCCAACCTTCAAGGCCGATGGTGTGACGGAGGAGGACGTACTAAAGTTGAGAGAGGCTAAGTTCTTGACCACCGAAATTTCGCATAGGTTGCCTGCTCAAAGGTAGGCTATTCCCAGTCCCCAGCCCGGCGAGAGCGTAGTGTTCATGTCTCACTTCCTTCGGGGGTTAGGCTTCCCGATGGACCCCTTCGTGAGGGGGCTGCTGTTTTATTACGGGCTGGAATTTCATGACTTAGCTCCGGAGTCCATCCTCCACATTTCCTCATTCATCGTTGTGTGCGAAGCGTTCCTCCGTGTTACTCCTCACTTCGGATTATGGCTCAAGACTTTTGGAGTGGAGTCGAAGATGATCGAGGGACGGCACGCAGAGTGCAGAGGCGCTGTCATAAGTAAGAATGTTGATGCTCCATGGCCCGAGGGCTCCTTTCAAGAGGAGCTCGGCTTGTGGCAACGAGAGTGGTTCTACATCACCGCTCCCAGGAGCGCCAAGTGGGTGGCGCCTCCTGCCTTTCGCTCAGGTCCCCCATCACGGCTAGCGTCATGGGTCAACAAAGGATTAGATTGGGGGTTATCCAAAGACGTGCCCTTGTTGCAGGGCCGCATCAGGGATCTCTTGGAAAGAGACCTCAACCTGGTCAAGGTGACGCAGGTCATGCTGATTTGCCGAACACTGCCCGGCAAACGTTGCTCCCTTCGTCTGTGGGAGTTTAATCCGGAGGGACCACGAGCTCTCCAGCATTTTATGGGTGTAACGCCCGTGGAGATGTATAAAATGTTCTTCGGATCACAAGCAATGTGTCCGAATTTGACCGAGGACGCAGGTTTAAGTTACAATCGCCCGGATACTCAAGTAAGTAACCTTGTGCCCGGACTCGCTATCCGTAAAATTGTCATAAATTCGCCCCTAAAGTAGCTGTCCTTTTAAACATGAGTGGATAGCGAAGGCAAAGCTGATCAGGTGTCCGGCTCCCCTTCCTGAGACCAGGCCAGATCCCGTGCTAGTCAGGATGTTGAAGATCGTGCCTTTGGAGGGAAGTGAGGGGGAGGACAAGGAAACTATGGCCTCCTCGAAGGAGGCTGCTCCGAAGGGAGGAACCAACAATTCCTCTCCTAAGGGGAAGAAGAGGGCCGTCTCTGATGACCCGGAGACCATGGCCTCAAAGCGGGGGGAAAAGTCCTCGTTAGAGGGTCCGACGCCAGGGAGATCCTCGGTCGAACTATGCCCTCAAAGGGATCAGCCCTCCAGCAAGCCGTAAGTAGAGAAAGATTTTCCTTTAGAGGGATGAGAGAAATCCTTGCTTTTTATCTGAGAAGATTAACCGAAATTTTACTTTGTAGCTCGGACCTTAGCCCTTCTCAGCAGAGCTCGTCTTCGGGGGATCTTCTTCCGGAGATGATGGAGAGTGGAACGCCTCCCCCTGCCGTACCGCCTGGCGAGGCGGGCAACCCTGAGGTGTCATCGCGGAGGGTTTCTCCGAATCCGGCAGGGGTGGAAGGTAGCCATATGTCCCCCCAAGGTTCTCCGTGTCCGGCCTTCGATGGAGGTCATAGGATGAGCCCGGCACCGTCCGGAGCGCGGTCGGAGGAGCTGATGATTCTGCTGGGGCGAGCTTCTATCTCAGAGGAGCACCATGCATTGATGGGTACGGTGATTGGAAGGATTTCGTCCGCAGAAAGCGGATTGCATGAGGCGGTCAGAAGTTTGCTGACGGGTTTTGAGGTATGTTTGATAATGTACTTCTTCGTCAGTTGCGCATAAAACAAGATGCGCCCTATGTAGATAGTAGCCCCTGAGACTCTGTGCGTTGTCAAGAAATGACGGCATGCAGAGGATCATAATCCCAGGTCTAAGATGTCGCCTTTGAATGTAGGTGGCGAGGTGTCCGGAATCAAGCCGAACTGATGATTTGGCCGAACTAAAGCAGCAACTGGACGTGGCAGATGCCGACATCGCGCTTGTCAACAAGCGGCTTGATGAGGCTCAAGGTATGTAATTCCTCGGGCGGCATCAGGTAAGAGGAGCTTCATGCCAGTGTCTTACAATGTGTGTGCTTGACGCAGATGGTACGACCGCTGTGGAGAATCTTAGGGCAGAACTTACCCGAGCTAAGGAGCAAGCCAGAAAAAGCGATGCGGCTGCCGAGAAGGCCCTTGAAGAGCTGAGAGCCGAACAGGCTGCTCACTGCCGAAGCACAGCAGAGATGGACGAGATGGCCGAGAAGTTAAAGAGCGCTGCAGACCGTTGCAAACTTCTTGAGAAAGAAGACTGGGCGAGACAGACGGACTTAGAGAAGGCCGTTGCCGATGCCAATGACGCTCGCTCTGCGATGAGAGCTGCGAAGGGGGAGCTGCGTCAGGCCGAATAAATTGCGGCTGGAAAGCCCTTTATGCTGCGGAGGAAGTTTTACGATCCAAAGTTTGCTCCGTTGGACCGGATGTGGAGTGTGGAGGACACCTATCTGGATTTGGCAGCAAGTGCTACTGATGCGACCGAACACTTTCGAGATCTAAAAGATCGCAAAGTGGAAAAGCTTTTCTGGTCACAGTTCCACAATCCAGAGCGTCCACTGGCAGTGGATGATCGCCTGGCTCAATGGGCCGAACTGAATAGATTGTCTGGACTCACCATGAAGTACGTGATGGGTCATCTGTGACCTGGGAGATCGGAGCCGAAGAGTTATTTCAGCTTGGTGCAACAATTCCTTGACGCGGTGGCGCGTATCAATGCGATGAAGAGGTCAGCATGCATAGAGGGCGCACGGATGGCTCTTGCCCGTGTCAAGACATACTGGGCAGAGATGGAGACCACCATTGTTGCGTCCCGAGATTCGGACAAAAGCCGATACCCTCCGAGCACTATTTTCAGGAAGTCCTTGAAGGCGCTCGTGTAATAGAGACGCAGTGCTCAAAGGATGCTATGTTATGATAGCATATGTAATTATAAAGCAATATTTTGATAAATTGTAGTGGCCTTTTATACTTGTGCCTTCAAGTATTGGGAACACCTCCTGTGCGGCCGTTTTAAGATATATATATATATATATATATATATATATATATATATATATATATATATATATATAATCTGAATGATGGCAGTCGTTGGCTTCAGCACCCACGCACATAGTGCGGGGGTGCTCACAGAAGACGCATTTTCACACTTAACCCAACGTCTTGGTCCTACAAAGGAGGTGATAGCGCAGTGGGCCAAGCAACCGGACTATAATGCTTTAACACTTTCACTTAGCCATAGGAGCTTGACAATGGGACTATTTAGGTAGCCCCTTGGTGGCGACTGCGCTCGCCCGAGTTCGGGGCGCATATGTGCCTGGCCGGGGAACGACCCTTCGTTAAAACGGAGGAATCCTATAGATTCCGATAGGTCATCGGGTGGCTGACCAGTCTCACGCCACATCATGACAGTCAGTTTTCGGCTTTCTCTACTGAGGCGCTCGCCCGGCCTAACCGGGGCACAATCGCAGTAGTTCTCCTGGTGCTACCTTAGCCGATAGAGCGGAACGTAAGGTAGCCGAACTCAGGAGCCGGGCAACCCAACATTTGACCAAAGACATGATTCGGAGCTGATGCATATAATGCCAAAACCCGCGACGCCGAACACTCCCTAAGGTGTTCGGTCTTTATGAGTGTGGGCAAAACAACACTCTTTATTAAAAAGCCCCTAGTGTCCAGGTACGCGCAAAAATTCTGACGTGGCCACATGCCAAGACGCCAGCCTCCTCCTTGGTTATATCAGAGAAAACCAGGGGATATGTAGCAACAAGAGACAGTAAAAAAGGTTTACGCAGGGTCATAATCTAAAAAGAATCCTTAGGACGGGTCCCTACTGCACGTCTGCACCTGTGTCTCTGTTGTGACGTATCCTGGACGGGTGCCGCACGACGTTCATCTGTGAAAGAGAAGAACTGAGCTGAAAATGGGTCATGCCAAACAAAAGTTTGAAATAAGCAAAGTATAAAGTAAAATATATAGAACTGAGCTTTATTGTCTCTTATTGTACATGTACGGAGCCCCTAGTGCGGGGATATATGGCCACTAAGCCTGCATCAATGATGATTTTGTACCGAACTCGTCTATCCGCGTTCGTGGTCTTTAATGACCTATTCCAGAAATTTTGGTCGGTGAAGCCATTTTACTGTGGGGCTGTCAAAGCGGCCGCACAGTCCTCCGCTTGGGGGAGGGGCACATCAATGCTTACCCTTTAAAGAGATGATGCCTCGTGGACCGGGCATCTTAAGCATTAGAGATGCATAATGCGGAATTGCGTCAAAGCGGGCGAAAGCTTCACGTTCCAGTAGTGCTTGATAGCGACTAGAGAATGGGACGATGTGGAAGGTCCGCTTTTCGTGGCGGAAGTTATCGGTAGAGCCGAATATAACTTCGAGCCGGAGAAAACCCATGCAATGGGTGTCCGGACCAGGCGTGACCCCTTGAAAGGCAGTTTTGCTGTGGCGGATTCTTGCTGGGTCTATCCCCATGTGGCGGATTGTGTCCTGATATATCAGGTTTAGTCCACTGCCGCCGTCCATAAGGACATTTGAAAACTGGAGTCCGCCAAATATTGGATCGAGTACCAAGGCAGTCCAGCCTGCGTTCCTGATACTTCTAGAATAATCCAGCTGATCGAAGATGATTGGTTTTGACAACCAATGGCGGGACCCCTTTGGGATAGGTCGTGTGGTGCGTACCTTTATGGGCGCCGCACGTTTTGTTTTGTGAAGTAAGTTTACTGTTTTTACTTCTTGTGGTAAATTCTTTTGTTTCCTGGTGCTCTGCTTTTGGGGTTTGTCCTCGTCTTCGCTTGGTGTGTCGAGCCCCTTGTGTTCGGCGTTGAGTCTGCTGGATTGTTTGGAAACCCAACAATCTCTGTGGGTATGGTTAGCAGGCTTACCGGGAGTACTGTGTATTTGACATATCCTGTCCAGGATTTTTTTTAAGTTGGATGGATCATCCCTGTTATCCTGAAGGGGTGGCTTTGTCTGATTCTGTCGTGAGCTCTTGAATCCGGCGTTGACTGCCGTGCTCTTCGGACTTTTTTCCTTAGTCCGGCGACGGTCCTTGTTGCGTCGCGGTTTTCCATTTCCATCCCTAGTTTCGGATGTACTTGGGTCGCTGGGGCTGCATCTTGCCAACCAGCTGTCCTCTCCTGCACAAAAACGGGTCATGAGGCTTGTTAGTGCGGCCATTGTTCTTGGCTTTTCTTGGCCGAGGTGTCTGGCAAGCCATTCGTCTCGGACGTTATGCCTGAAAGCTGCTAAGGCTTCGGCGTCCGGACAGTCGACTATCTGATTATTTTTAGTGAGGAATCTATTCCAGAATTGCCGAGCTGATTCTCCGGGCTGTTGAGTTATGTGACTAAGATCGTCTGCATCCGGAGGGCGGACATAGGTCCCTTGAAAATTTGCTCGGAAAGCATCCTCGAGTTCTTCCCAACTTCCGATTGTGTTTTCAGGAAGGCTTTTAAGCCAATGCCGGGCTGGCCCTTTAAGCTTAAGGGGTAAGTATTTTATGGCGCGGAGGTCATCTCCTCTAGCCATATGTATGTGGAGGATATAATCCTCGATCCAGACTCCAGGGTCTGTTGTTCCATCATATGCCTCTATGTTTACGGGTTTGAATCCCTCTGGAAATTCATGGTCCAGGACCTCACCGGTGAAACATAGGGGGTGTGCGGCGCCCCTGTATTTGGGTGTGCCGGATTCTGATGATGGCTTTATTGCATTGCTTATGAGAGCTTGCTTTCTTGGCCCGTAAATGGACCTGACTGGGCCCTGATGCGAATCCTTAAGTGGGTCGCATGCCGATTTAAGTGCGGCGCCACATGCCGCTTTGTGATGGCCATGGGGTCGTCTATCTGACCGTGTGGCTTTCTTATTTTTTGAAAGCGAGGGCTCTAGGGCCTCTTCGTCGAATTCGGGCAGTAGCCTTCTCTTCGGATAGCTTTTAATGTGGCGACTGTCACCGTATTTATCTGCGGTATTGATTACTTTGCTCCATCGGATCTTGAGTGCATCTTCCGCCGTTTTTAGCTTCCGCTTCTGCTTTTTCTGGCTGCGTGCTGTTGCAACGAGCCTCTTGTGGAGATTCTTCTGCTTCGTGGGTTTATTCGGCGTAAGGTCGTCCGGAGTGCCATTTTCGCCGGGGGAGGGATGTTCGGTTTCTCTATCCATGTTGCCCTGTTCGGACAGTTGCTCTAAGGCCTGCTCGTCGTCTACCAGCTCATCCTGCTCTATAGCTGGGTCTTTGTCGAGGCGGGGCTTGGGTCGGCATTTACGCCGACGCTTTGATTGCTTTTCGAGGGATCGGTCCCCCGTTCCATCCCCTTTTTCCTCATTGTCGTTTCCTTTAGGGGTATCCACCATGTACCCATCGTGAGATGGGGTGGCTGTCCAATGCCCTATGGGCTTTGGCTCATCTGTATCTCCTGCATCGTCGTCCATGCTGTCGATGTCTGCGGAGTCAAAGTTGAGCACGTCGTTTGAATTGTCGACAGTGGCTACCAAGTGGGTGGTGGGTGGGCTTTGAATCTCTTCATCGTCCGTATCCCAGCCTCGCTGACCGTAGTCCGGCCAGGGCTCTCCTGATAAAGAGAGAAACTTTAGAGAATTCAGGATGTCGCCAAAAGGCGAGTGCTGAAAGATGTCCGCGGCGGTGAACTCCATTATCAGCGCCCAATTGGATTCGATTGGCAGGGGCGCAGGGGATTCGGAGTTCGGAGAGGAATCTGGCTCCTTGGAGTCACGGGCCGTGCGGAACGCGGGGCTGACGTTCCGCTCGATCGCCTTTGAGATCATAGCCCCCGAGGTGACGTCCAACCGCTCATCCTCGATTGGCGCAATAGGCTTCGAATAAAGGGTTGGAACCGGTGCTTGTGCAGCCTCCAGGGCACTGTTCGGTGGCAAAGCTAGATCATGCCTCTCGACACAGTGCGGCGTGCTCAGCTATGGCTTGAACCTGTCGAAGATCAAATCCCCGCGGGTGTCTGCCGTGTAGTTTAAGCTTCCAAACCTGACCTGATGGCCAGGGGCAGAGCTTTTGATCTGCTCCAGGTGGCCAAGCGAATTGGCCCGCAGTGCGAAGCCGCCGAAGATGAAGATGTATCCGGGGAGAAAAGTCTCACCCTGGACCGCATCGTCGTTGATGATCAAAGGAGCCATCGAGCCCAAAAGTGACGACATAGAGGAACTCTCAATGAAAGCACCAACGTCGGTGTCAAAACCGGCGGATCTCGGGTAGGGGGTCCCGAACTGTGCGTCTAGGCGGATGGTAACAGGAGACAAGGCACACGATGTTTTTACCCAGGTTTGGGCCCTCTCGATGGAGGTAAAACCCTACTCCTGCTTGATTAATATTGATGATATAGGTAGTACAAGAGTAGATCTACCACGAGATCAAGGAGGCTAAACCCTAGAAGCTAGCCTATGGTATGATTGTTGTATGATGAAGTTGTCCTACGGACTAGAACCCTCCGGTTTATATAGACACCAGATAGGGTTAAGGTTACACAGAGTCGATTACAATGGTAGGAGATCTTGAATATCCGCATCACCAAGCTTGCCTTCCATGCCAAGGAAAGTCCCATCCGGACATGGGACGAAGTCTTCAATCTTGTATCTTCATAGTCCTGGAGTCCGGCTGAAGGTATAGTCCGGCTACCCGAACACCCCCTAATCCAGGACTCCCTCAATGGCGGGCCGGCCCATGGAAATCCTATTAATGGCATGTTCGAATATAGCCCATTTACAGCCCGCTAACCCAAGCCCGTTACACCCTATCCGAATTAGGCCCAGTAGCGTCATATGGGCCATCCAATATGATTCCAGCCCGTTTTCACTTCTGGCCCATGTATGGCCCATGACGTCTTTCGGCCCATATGAGGCCCTATGTAACTCTTGGCCTACTAACGGCCCGTGGTGAAACTGGGCCGTCATGAACAGTGTATCACTTTACACCCATTAACGACCCATGGTGAAACTAGCCCGTAATGAAGAGTGTATCACTTTATACCCATTAACGGCCCGTTATTCCGTTGGGCCGTTTCCAGCCCATGTTATCTTTCGGCCTTCTCAGAGCCCATTAATTCTTGGGCTCATTTCCAACATTCGTTTACTTACGGCCCGTTACTGTCATTTTTTGCTTGTGGGCCAAATTCAGCCCGTGGTTACAGTCGGCCCGTTTGTGGTCCGTTAATATGTTGGGCCGATTTCATAGCGTCATCAATACAGCCTATTAATGATGGCCCGTTATGGTCGGCCCATGAACAGACGATTCCAACTCTAGCCCGTTTACGACCATAATGCGGTCTGTTTGGCCCATGTTTGGCCAATCGATTATACGGCCCGTATAAGGCCCATTGATAATACGGCCCGCAGAAGGCCCATTGTTTCTACGGCCCATAGAAGGCCCACTATTTCTACGGCCAGTAGGAGGCCCAGTGTCACTACAGTAAATATTAGCCCATGGTTATTGTGGCCTAGTTTTGAAAAATAGGTTATTGCAGCCACTAGCTAACCGCGGAAAAAGAACTGCAATGACTACAAGCAAACAAATAAACAAGACAACAAGGAAATAAATAAGCAAGCAACTAACGCTAGGCTATCACGGCTATTACACATATTACATCCACTGGGCATCAAAGTTCACCACCAGTGCAAATATAGGGAACAAAGCAGCATATCATATACACTGGTTGTCAAAGTTGGCAACCAGTGCAAATAAACGCCGCAGCAAAACAAATCCAGAACTGAAACCACTTCAGAAGATCTCAAGAAACAATATCCTGGGTACCCATAATGATGGCAAGATGCTTAGCAAGCTTATTAACTTTCTCTTGTTTGGCGCTTAAATCCTCCAGCGCTTGCTGTTGCACCAGAAAATATGTATCTGAATTCTGCAGGGACTTCCTCAGTCCTTCAGCTTCCTGTCACATCACATCTGATCGATGTCTTTCAACTTGAAGTTGAGACTCAAGAAGATGAACTGATTCAGGAAGCGAGTTCGAAGAGCTTGTGCCAGCAGTAGTGGCCAGTAACTCGAACACTACATCAAGACAGGACTTTTGGGTTCCCTCACTGTCGTCAAGATAGCTTTTTATCAGCTTTCCTGGAGACCAACAGGGATGTCTCACTATCTTGAACCTTATCTGCATTACTTCCTTTACCATTGGATAACGCGGTACTGTTCTCCAATATTTTGTCCGCATTCTAAAAGAGAAACAAGCAGACACATCACATGTTTACCATGTTGTATATGAAACTCATTTTGGTAAATGAGTTCAGTAGTAAAGTGGACAGGATAACATCATGAAACAAACATATATCTATGTACCATGGTCACTTTATGGTCTATACCATTCTAGTTTTTGTTGCTAAATCAAGATAGAGACACAGCTCAAATAATATTTGTTCAAGACAAAGCAGAATAGACAGAATATAAGTGTGGGTAACTATAGAGCAATAACAACACTTGTAATGTGCATGACATGAGAACATAACTATTTATTCAATTGAAACTGAAATCAACATAGAGCAGGTTACAACAGCAAACCAGTTAAAGAAACAGGTTTAAAACACACCTGTTGCGCCATTGGAGTTTCAATTCCATCCTTCAAATTTGAAAATAGTTGGTATGAGTAAATACAGTCATGCAAGAGCAAACGAGTATGAACCATAGCTACAGAACCTGACCTGAGAACAAATCTTCTTCTCCTTTAAGCGTTGAGTTGGGATTCGGAGTGGTGGTCCTCGTGCTTTGGGCACTACAGTTCCCTTACTAACTGCTCGTGTTTGGGTGCTCTGTGGTGGAGAAGATGCTGTGTCAACTGGAACTGGGTTACCATCTGCTGGGGTTGGGGTTAGAAGCGGTGTAGCTGGTTCTCTGTCCAACTGGGTAGGGGTACAATCTGCGGGAGTCTTGGTTATGTGTGGTGGATCTGGACCTTGGGCAAGTACAACCATGGTTCTATCTGCATCAACTGGTAGCACTATCTTTTCTGAAGACCATGTTGTTACTCCCTTAGATACTGCCATCACGCTCTCCAATTCAAATGGTTGATAAACAAGAAAAGTAATTGGAAGTATAGACATTGTATGATAGACAGGTGCAATGGATAGTGGGGAATAAAAGAGGGCATGAAATAATTCATATTTATGTTGTCTAACCAAACAGGATAGCATGACACAATTTCACATATATGATGGCTAACTAAACAGTATAGCATGACACAATTTCACATTATGATGGCTAACTAAAAAAGATGGAAATACATAGTTCAAAATATGAGACTATGTAAACAGGATGACATGACATAACTATATAATGTGTTTATTAAATAGGTTGGCATGCCATAATTCACATACATTCACAAATAGAATGCCATAATTCAAAACAAGATGACTGTAAACACTAAACATGATGAGATAATATAACTATATGATGTCTTTATTAAATGGGTTGCCATGCCATAATTCAGATAGATGATGTGTATGTACTATGTAAATATGATGGCATGATATAATTCAAATATATGATTTATATAGTAAGCAAGTAAGCAGATGGCAATCCATATATGATGTAAAAAGTAAGCAATGCAAGACAACATGCATGACATGGGTAATATAACCCTGCCAAGTTTGAGCATAGACCTCAATGGGAAAATAGGACTGGTCATTAGTATTTGAATCCTCCTCTGAGGAGCTCTCTGTAACCAGCAAGATGTCTGCTTCAGCAGGTAGCATTGTCTGCTCTGAATACCTTGTTTTCACTCCAGATACTTCCATCACCACTTCAAATGGCTGATGCACAAGAAGAGTAGTTGAATATACAAACATTGTCGCCAAATGGAACACGTAATACAAAAAAATGATAGCATGATATAATTCACATACATGATGATTGGCTAAATAGCATGGCATTGCATAATTCACATATATAATGCCTTTGCAACAAGATAGCATTGTATAATTCACATATATAATGTCTTGCAACAAGATGGCAATGCATAATTCACATATATGGTAATTAGACACTGAACAGGTGGCATTCACACAAAGCATGTCTAAACTAATCAAATGACATAGCAATGCGAGACACCATACGCACGATATGAGCAACATAACCCTGCCAAGTTAGAGCATACACCTCGGGGGG
>NC_041382.1:292801223-292803494 GCF_002162155.2 Triticum dicoccoides | reverse complement strand
CTATCCGTAACCAACGAGATATGCGCTTCGTCAGATAGCATAGTCTGCTCTGAAGACCTTGTTTTCACTCCAGAATTTTCCATCACCGTATCAAATGGCTGATGCACACGAAGAGCAATTGAATGTAATAACATTGTTGACAAATGTAATATGTAACAAAAAAAGGATGGCCTGATATAATTTACATATAAGATGATTGGCTAAGCAGGATGGCATTGCAAAATTCGCATATATGATGCCTGGCTAAACAAGATGGCGTTGCATAATTCACATAAACGATGAATAAACTAAACATATGTCATTCGCACAAAGGATGTCTAAACTAAGCAGATGACATATTTGATGTATAAAGTAAGCAATGCAAGACACCATATGCATGATATAACCAACATCAGCATGCCAAGTTAGAGCGAAGACCTCAGGGGGTAAATAGGAGTTGTCTTCTCCTTCTGAATCCCCCTCGGAACATATATCTTACTCTCGATTACAATCCGAAATGCGTGGAGGGGGGCTGCCTTTGCGCCTACCATGGAGCGATGTCTGCATTAAATTTTATTGCCACACAAGGCTCGTCTCTTTTGCTCTACATGTTCAGTTCCATTGTTTACAATAACTATCATGCATAGGAATAAAACATAGTGAGATTATGTAAGGAGTGCATGCAGAAATCCAGAGTGATGGTAGCAACTTGTGGATAGACCCAAAACCAATAATAGCAGGCAGATAATGGCTTCAGTTAAAAAATACAGATAATGTCTTCTTTATTGTTTGTTTCCCACCCAACATGAAACTCATAGTAGACACCGGAGATTAACCAGATAGTAGATAGATACTATTGATAGCGGCCCCGATATGTACCCCACAGCCATTTAAAAACTCAAGTTTGACCATTAGTTTGCAGCTGACTCAGAGTCTAATCGGTGAACAGGACGATGAAGTAGCATGTAATATTAAGCGATGCATAACGTAAGCAGACACGAAAGAGTGCGACCTCTCTTGCGGACCCGTGTAGTCCTCGAGGTCATCTGCTCGGTTGATGATGGTAGTGCAGTTTTCATGGCTGCTAGTGGCGGGGAAGAAGATCTGAGGCGGCGAAAGACAGTTTGGAGGCCGGATCCCTGCTGTTCTAGACCCTTCTGTCGTTGGAGCAGCAGAGCTGGGGTGGACGATGGCGCAGCAGGAGCGGGACAAACCACACAAGGTTTTCTTTGACAACTATCTATAAGAGAAGTAATTCTGTAAGGGCTCGTTTGAATTGGAGGATTACAACAATGCAGGGATAGGAAATAGAGAAGAATAGGATAGGAATGCACGTGCAAAACAGAGAATTTAAAAGCACAGGATTTCTGCCAATCTAGGTGTTTGATTCACAACAATTGGAAGATCACAGGATACAAAGAAGCATGGTGAGATTAAGTCAAACCACAAGAAAATGTACGGTTATAATGCTATTATGCTACTATCTCTTAGTCTTGTGCTTCATGAATAGGAATTTGAAAAGGAGGACAAGTGAAAATTAAAATTCCTACGTTTTTTCTTTCAAGGAGACACTAAAGGAACAAATTTGTGTGCTCAGTGGACAATATATATAACATGTAGAGTAAAAAAGTGATGCAACAAGTGTACAACCTCTTTGGCGAAGCCATGTCGATCTCAGCGTGATTGGGTTGGCCGGTGAGGATGCTCCGGCTGACTTGGCTGTCGAAGGAGGGGAAGAAGATCTTAGACATCTGGAGATGGAGCCCAAGGTACTGCTCCGCTGTGATGGAGGGTTTCGTTGTTGGAGCAGCTCTGGTGAGTTGTACGACGCCGAGGCTAAAGCAGGACAAGAGAGACAACAAACAACGTTAACCTTAGTGGAATTCTAATATCATCTCCAATACATGACATAAAATACATAACCACAAAGTGCTAGATGTAAAATACATCAGCCGCTCATCTCTGAACTTAACTGTCGAAACTGAATTTAACTGTCGAAACTGAACTTAACTGTCGAAACTGAACTTAACTGTCAAAACTGAATTTTGCTGTGGAAACTGAATTTTGCTGTCAAAACTGGACGCACTAGCAAGGTGAGGCTACACATCAGTCGACTGACTTTTTCATATCTGGTCAGTCGATTTTGCAGCCGTTGGATATGAAATCAAGGGCCTGCGGTTCATCTTCAACCTCCACCCCCCTGAGCCGGCCAAACAGCAGCCCCCCGTCGCCCGCGGTGCGCTGCCCCGCCCACCCCGAAAACACTCCCCACCATCGGTCCGCCGCCGCCCC
>NC_041382.1:292780259-292800920 GCF_002162155.2 Triticum dicoccoides | reverse complement strand
GCCACCGCCGCCGACCACCACGCCCATCCTGAACCCTAAGATAGATAGTGGGGTACCTCTCCGGCTAGCCCCCCTCCCCACTGTGGCTGGTTCTTCCTTCACCCCGGCGGCATCGGAGTGAAGTGTAGCTAAATCGGAGCAGCATCGCAAGCAAGAGCAAGAGCGAGAGCAGCAGTGTGAGCAAGAGCAGACCAGGCAGGGGACCGAGAGCAGGAGCAGAGCAGCAGTGCGAGCGAGAGCTAAAGCAGCAGCAGGTCCTACTGATGTGGATGTCGCCGCCGAGGGAGCGACGCCGTGGAGGAAGTGGCCGGCGAAGCTGCTGTGGATGGAGCCGCGCCGTGTCGGCTCGGGACCGAGTGCCGGCAGCACCATGAGATCGAATCAAGAAGAAAATGCGGCGATTAGTGTACAACCGCTTTGGTGGCGCCGATTAGGCCGTAGCTTCATCCGAGGAAACGGTGATGATGATGCTCTTCCGGTGGTGCAGGTGAAGATGTCGGTGTGTGAATGGAGGTGGCGCGAAAGACGAGGGGAACGTCGGGGCAGCTCCTTGGAGGTGGAGGACGGGGTGGCTGAACCGGCGGGACGATGAGATCGACCACGGATCCTCATCCGGTACGGTGGATGAGGGACGTCGAGGTGTTGCTGTGGACGACGTTGTCGGGGAAGAGGCTCTGGCTGGGTGGTGGACGGAGCAGGGTGTGGGGTTTCGTCACGGGTTTTCGCGGCCTCGGTGTACGAATGGGTGGGCGGATGGGATGGCAGTGGGGAACCATGGCTTAGAGACACGCTTGTCCGAAATGTGGGGTAAGTTATGAAAGTACCCCCACCAATTTGAGGCGGTTCTTTCGGTTCAGGGGTACCACAGGCATTTCGCGTGTCGGGATTTCACAGGAGGTGGGAGTTTTCGCGCGCGTTGTAATTTCAGAATAACAAGGCGCGGGTTGAGATGGAGGGAGTTGTTGGAGCACAACGAGACAAAGATATATCTTAAATATTTCGGGCTAACAAGGCGCGGGTTGAAATTTCCGGAAAAGCCTAACGTGTACTGTACCAAATCAATGTGCCCTACAAATGTCATTCAAAACTTTGAATTCATGTTATGTTCAATTAAAATATTTCACTACGTGTATAATGCATGCAACCTACTGCTTAAATGAACGTTTTAGTGCATTCCAAACGTATATACTACCGCTTCAATATGAACTAAATTTGAATTCCTTTCTCTATTTGAATAAGATCTACAGTAATGATTGTTCCGAAGTCAAAGCATTTGAATTCGTTTCTCTATTTTTATAAGATCTACAATCATCATTATTGTCAAGTTAAACCATCGTTTGTGTATTATCTTCACCGCACACCACATGATTAGTCTCGAGTTACATATGAACTATGTGTACTATATGAACTCGAACTAGATTTTTTGAATCCACTTTATTTTGATTTCAAATCACATTACATTTCTAGCTCTAGCTAGATCTTCATAATCTAAACCATGTCTCATATGTATAATGTGTTTATCACATTATGTATGGTGCCCCGCCCCATACGCCTACAAGTATTTAGATGTGAGTTGCAAACACCACACATTACCACAAATTCAAATAAAATGTGAGAATGTTCGATATATAATATTGTTTAGATTGTTCGATATTTAGTTGTAAGCTGCAAACGCCACACATTATCACAAATTCAAATAAAATGTGAGATTTTTTGATGTATATTATGGTTTAGATTGTTCGTCATTTAGCTATGAGTTGCAAACACCATGCATTATCACATTATGGTATAACATGTGCATAGCACGTGTATCACCGCTATATTCATGCATGCAATGTTTAAAACACTATGATCTCCTATTCAAATATATGAATCCTCTTTCATATCAAATTATGATCTTTGTTAGTCTCTTACACCCACACAATCCTCTAACCTTTGTAGCTACCACTAACTTTCTATCGTGCATGCACACGCCCTCCTCGCCCTCCCCCTCCCTCGGCATTCTATCCACCAGGCACATTGATTTTTTTCTTTAGGTTGTTCTCCCAGAGTCTCCACAACTCCTTTCCGACACACACCGATCGACAAACCTCTCCAGCGATGCCTGCCTACAACATACAAACACACCTTCAATCTCCTCCTTTATGTGTCCTTGCCTTGTGTCTCTCATACGGTCAGACAAACGTGTAAACTCTCACCCCTCTTTTCATCGCTCTCTCACAACCGCACACTCATCCCCTTATCTAGCTAGTAGTTGGGCCTCTCGCACCACCTCCTAGCTCCATTCTCTCTATCTATCTGTCTCGCTGGGCCTTATTAGCCTCTAACAATGGACGTACACCGACCGATCTCTTGCTATACATATAGCTAGCTAGGTCCTTATAACTCGTTTTTACCCACACGTCAATCGATCTACCTCATTAGTTGTGTCTCTCCCTTCCTCTGACAAACAACAATTGATCTACCGATCTAGTTAGGTTTGCTTACCAAACACATGGTTCCCCTTCATCATCCATGGATGCGTCCCGACAGATCTATCACACACAGGCACACACAGAAACACATCCCCACTCTTATTGATAACATTGTAGTTCCACCCTTAGTTTGTCTAGTAGGCCTCTCCCACCATCTTCAAGAAGCAACTCCATCACCCATCCAGCACTCTACCCCTCTCCCTCCCTCTCCCTCCCTCTCTCTCTCCTCTATCTCTCTCTCCCATCATATTTCCCGTCCTTCAGTTATGTATGGATGTCGACCGATCTCCCTCAAGACATAGCTGGGTCTCTCCTTCTCAACACGTATACGAGTCGTTCTACCTCTATAGTTAGGCCTCTGCCTACCCCTCCCACCACCCCTCCCCCCGACACACACCGATACATCGAGCGCTCTAGTCATGTCTCCCTGCCACACACAAACTTGACGTGTGCCTTCTAACGTTCCGGTAGGCCAGTCGCCCTATATCTTTGACTTGTACACACACAATTTCGATGGCTCTTTTCATCGATCTCGCACCCACCCACTTGATCCTCTCTTCGACTCTATCGATAGCTATGACCCCTCCCTCTCTGTTCGTGGATTGCCCGACCCTCTATGTATGATATGGATAGGCCTCCATTTCACACACATTGCATGCGAAATTTTGTTTGAGATGTCATCGACACATATTCCCACAAATAATTCACGAAATCAACCCCTACCCCACCCCCACCCCAAAACAAAAAAGACTCATGAACGCAGTTTATATCTCTCACACACACCCACGTAGGTGGGGAACGTGCACAAAGAGAACAGGTGCATGCACGGTGCACGTACTCCCGTCTCTTTCCCAACCACACCCACGCGGGTACACGGTGTAGCTCATTCCTGTACGAAAAAGGCAGCCCATGTGGTAATTTGGCACGTGTACTGGTTGTCCACCTGGTGGAGGGAGGATCGTCTACCACGGGTGAACAAACAAATTGCGACTTGACGTGTTATGTTAAAAAAAGAGGCAAACCATGTGGGGCCTACCTTAGAGGCAAGGCTCTATACACTGAAGTACTTTTGATGTGTCCCGTCAACTTGCAGAATGAGGGGAAGCTTGCTTAGTACACCGTCTCCCCCGCCCACGGGCACGGTGGCCCGCAGGATGAGGTGAAGCTTGCTTACTACGCCTTACGCCCGCTCCCTCGCCCATGCGCGTGGTGGCTCGCAGGACGAGGAGAAAAATTTACTACTCCCTCCATTTACTCCTCGTCCCTACTACCTTGGTTATAGAGATTATATCATATTGTTTGGAATATATATGTCCTTTAGTAGATTTCAATATGAACTACTAGTACATACTCCAAACACTGATGTATATAGACGTATTTCAGAGTGTAGATTCACTCATTTTGCTCCGTATGTAGCACTCTCCCTCGCCCCTCGACCCTCGACCACGTGGTGGACGTGCAGCAATTCATTCGGTCTCATATAGCCAGAACGATATATACTGCACTACCATTATTGCTCAACTTCCCGAAGAGGCGAAGAGCCAATCGCAAGGTTATAGGAGAACGAGTAGTAGGTGCCGCGTCATTTATAAATAAAGTTTTTTTTCTTTAGTGGCATGTACGCAATATGATAGGTTCATACGGAGAGAAAAGGAGTACATAGTCAGGACGGGCCAGCCTACACGGTTGCTTGCTGGGGTTGCTCTCTTCACACTCTCTCGCACAAAACGACTTTGGCCACATCTCTAACATCTCGGCGCATCACGTCCGCTTGGGGAAGGGGTGGATGCTTAGTGTAGATGCAGTGGCCGTCGCCGACGGTGAAAACCCACTGTCGGCACATTCCGATTAGGGGTCCCCGCCGTTCTCTCTCACAAAGCCGGTGAGGTTGCCTTCATCCCTTGCTCACTGCCACGACGTGGGCAGTTGCCGCCTCCCGCCGCCCTCCTCAAGGTTGAGCTACGTCCCTCAGGTACAACTCCCTTTGCATCCAGCTTGCACCACTGCTCCAGCTGCCCACATCACTCCCTGTGGATATTTCTCTACTTCTTTGCCCCGCACATACCTCTACTGGCTTCTACGTACTGTATTTGTGATGAGTTTATGTCTCATCAACTAGTCCTAGTAATCTTATTCTAATCACGCTTGTTCAATTTCTTTGCCACAGGGATGCTCATCTCGGTTTTGGTGAAACTGCACAAAATGATCTGATGGTCAAAAGGTTGCAAACTTCATTTATTAGGAAGCTCGAACGTTGGCAGCAAATTGAAGCCTGGTCAGGGTTCACGGTTCAAGGGCTAGGTACTTCATGGATCATTGTTTTCTTTAGTTGCCTCTGTTCCAAAATAAGTGTCAACTTTAGTAGTAGTACAACTTTGTACTAAAATTTGCACAAAGTTGAGAAACTTATTTTGGAACGGAGGGAGTACATATTTGCTATGATGTGTCAATCATTGAGATGCAATAGCATGCATGTTAGTCTCCTTTGTATTTGATGAAATGTTGCAACGGGCAACCTTGGACGCAAGATACATGTAACAGAAGATGGAAGCTTCATAGCATTGTACAAATTTATCTTGCTGATAAATTACAGTACGTACTATACTAGTACTTCCTCCGTTCCTAAATATAAGTCTTTGTAGAGATTTCACCATGAACCACATGCAGATGTATATAGATGCATTTTAAGTGTAGATTCATTCATTTTGTTCCGTATGTAGTGGAATCTCTACAAAGACTTATATCTACTAGTAATAGCTAGCCCCACTACTACGAATTCTCTATCCTCTCCTTGAGCCACGTCATCAAAATTGATGTAGCCGTTAGATGAAGTAAATTAGTCCATAATAGCCGTCTGATCTTGACATTGAGAGGCTCCGCACTAAGCCACATGCAAGCATGCAAAAATACTGTGCCACATGCATGTGAGTGGGTTTTAAATCACATCAACATGCCTGCATGCAAGCATGCACCAGTAGCATGCATGTAAGTGAGCTTTTAATTCCCATTAACATGTCAAAAAGAAAAATATAATCCCATTATGCAGTAGGAGTTCAAAAGTTGGCTGATCTTTTTTCCTTACGTGGGATGATCTAAATGATGATGGGAGTTTATTTAGTTTGGCTACCACATTTTTCATGCGGTTATAGAGTTTTTTTGTTCTATGAAATCGATAATTTTGCGTAGAGAGATATACCGCTTTTCCGCGCCAACGCGCGGGGACTCATCTAGTAATATTTAGGAACGGAGGGAGTACGGTGATAGTAGTGTGAGGTGGGCCATGTAATCACTGAGCATGCGTGTTTTCACTGCTCTTGCACGCCTCCGCTGTAAGAATGGAGAAAATTGTAATCTAGTAGTAGTAGTATACCTCTTTTCGCCGAAAGCGTGGGACATCCTGCAGTCCTACCACCTCAGCAATAAAGACCAATGAGCCGTCAAATCACATAGACCCAGCAGTAAGTTGGACGGACGGAGCAACCATCACTCTTGCGCCAGTGAGAGGTCGCGTCCGCTCTGCCCGGGCATGAATGCGGCACCGATTCTTTGGAGCGGCGCTGACCGTTTCGGGCGGGAAGCGCGCGCGGGCGATGGAGGGGCTTTGGGGGCCAGTTCTTTTTGACGATTCTCCCAGAATCGTCCCCCTCCCCAGCTTCTCCCAGAATCGCCACTCCATAGTTTTTTACAATCCTATATAGTTAAGGTCTAATTAGCTAGGATTGTAAAAAAACATATGGAGTGGTGATTCTGGGAGAAGCTGGGAAGGGGGGCGATTCTGATAGAATCGTCCAAAAGAACTGGCCCTGGGTGGGACAGGCTGGTCAGGAGCGGGCGTGGCAGCTGTCCGCATGTCCCTACCGGACACGCCCGGAAACGAGAGGATGCACCGACTCTCGCGGCTAAAATCGTACACTACACAACATCTCTCTGTAGGAGTAGGTCGATCTGTCGCTCTCTCTAACACACACATGGTGTTAAACACACACACACACATGCGCGCACGCGCGCGTGCACGCACGCACACGCACACACCTTGGTCCCATTGCACCTTATAACGTGACTTATTACACCTAGACGGAGGGAGTAATAAGTATACGAGATACGGTGGCACACTGACTTAAGTCGAATACAAGTGGCCAAAATTTGTGTGCATGTTATAATAAGGATTCACTTAAAATAGTACGTGAGCGAACAGAGGGATCAATTGGACAGTGTTCCCGAGCAGTAGCGAGATGTGTGAGGTAAGATACACCGCTGGCGCTTTTAATTTTTCTTATTAATTTGTTTGTTTCACCCTCTGACTGGTAGGACCCAACGTACTACGTGGAGAGAGGTAAGGGGACTAAGGCTACATTATTTCTGCACCACTGTGGATAGTCTTACCACCAAAGCCACATGACACGATTATGATTGAAATCCCAATAACTCCCACACACACTAAAAAACACGGCATGCTTGTCACACGAATGCTGGAATGTGTAAAAGGTTATTTCCCTCTCACTGATGATAACAGGAGGGTTGTGTAGCTCGTTAGCCTGTTCGCTCACTCTCTCGCCCTCTCCCGCTGGAGCCTCAGCGCTTGTAGTTGCTCTCTTCACACTCTCTCGCCCTCTCCAGATCTAAACAAGACTTCGTTGGCCTCTCTCTCCCCTCACTGCTGCTCAAAGAGACGGTAGGATCCGTCTGCCGGGAATGGAAGGAGGCTTAACGCTGTCGTCGTCGGCGAGGGACTACCGGCGCAGCTGTTCACTTTCCACCCAGCGGCGGCGCGGGAAGGCCTCCGACCCCTTCTTCTTCGCCGCCATCCCGTCGCCCACCGAACCGCCCCAAGAACCTTAAGGTATAATTTACTTACTCCACATGCATTCCTCTAGCTGGATGTATACCATGAATCTAGGACGTGGTTCAAAGAGGAAAGGATTGGGGGAAAGTAGTGGGAAAAGTTGTATATATCATGAATCTAGGACGTGGTTCAAAGAGGAAATGAAGGGGGAAAGTTGTATAGCATTAATCTAGGATGTGGTTCAAAGAGGAAATGAATGGTGTAAAGTAGTGGGGAAAGTTGTATCGCATAAATCTAGGACGTGGTTCAAAGAGGAAACGAAGGGGCGAAAGTACTAGTTCAAAAAGGAAAGGAAGGGACAAGGCTGTAGAGTTTGAGCAGGACTAGATTTGCTGCGCTCACATAGGGAAAGGCGTCTAAAGATAACAAAACTGGGACCAACACAAATATGCTCCTTGGTTGCTTGTTCTTTGTTGCAACAGATTGTGCATGACCACAGTACATCGGTAGATGCACATGGTGCTGGTGCGTCCACTGTCCCGTGCAACTCATTAGCTGTTGTTAATCTAAGGCCCTGTTTGGTTAAAAACTCCCTAGTCCCTACCTGCTGGGTTCCAGGGACTAAACATGGACTAGAGGTTATTAAATGACATGCTAAAAGACCATGTTACCCCTAGTAATGATCTAATAGAGACAAGGTGCGATGCGTGGCAGGGGCAACTATTGGAAAAAGTCCCAAAAAGACTCCCTCGGGGTCTTCTTTCTTTAGTCCCAAATGCCCACTTTTAGTCCCTAAAAGTCCCTCCTCTTTGGTTTAGATGGGACTGACACGGAGTTTTTTTAGTCCCTACACCAAAATGTCCCTGTAAACAAACAGCCTCTAATAATGCCGCTGGAAAATTGATGCAATGCCACAGTTAAAAGCAAATTACATGTTTAACAAATTTTATTGTTAATATAATCTCTATGTTAATATTAATCAATGCCACTATTTGAGAAATGCTACTGTCTTGCTTTCTTTCCCATTTAGATAAGGTAGATGCTTCTTTTTGTTGGCTTCTGTGTCATCCACCGTTATTGACCACTAATTGTTTCCTTTGCACCTCTGTGTAAACAGGGTTATCTGCTTCACCTCGTTGCCATTGTGACCTGTTGTTGCACTGCACAAAACACTTTTGTTTTAAGAGTGTTTTGTGTAGTTCAACCAAAATGTCGCACCGACAATGTTGCTTGATTGCTTGATCTTAGTGGAACTGCACAAGAGGAGATCTTACTTCCTATCCGTTAAGGCGAATTTGGTACAAATCTTCTTCTTGTGAGTTGTTTGAATTCTGCATCATGAGAGGTCAGTACTAGCCTTCTTTCACATGATTCTGCAGTGTGCATTCATGTGTTGTGCTACTTGTACGATATTGTTGCTTGATTTTAGTGAACTGCACAAATGGAGACAAGACTTCCAATCTGTATGTGTACCGTAATATCCCATTGAGGTAAGATAAGGATATTTCACAACGGTTGGCCTGTATTTTGCCACTTTCATCAGAAAATTAAGTTTAGTACTATACTTGTGCTCCCTAATTGACATGCCAAATCTTACATTGAAGGCGAAGCTTGTTTGTTATTGAACCAAGTGATGAAGGGGAAGAACAAGGGGAAGAAAAACAAAAATCAACTCCCGGTGCTATCATGAAAAAGTGGTATTGTCCTTGAGAAGTGCTTCATCTGTGCTGTTTTAAATATTTCCTTTCCTTTTTTCGAGCAAACAGTGATGCTAGCATTTAGTAGTCCTCTTGTCTTTGCACAACTGGATCATCTTCCTTTGAAGAAGAATATGGAGTACGTGAAGTGACTAGTTCCGATTATGCCAGGATGAAGAAACCCTGTCTATCTTATCATCAGAAGGAGAAGTTGAAGGATGGTTACATTACTCCCCACAAGACCAAACTAACATCAGCTCAGAAGGACTGACAAAATCTCCATTTTTTTGCTGTGATGCGCGCGTACAATGTTGTTCTAGGATTCTTTCTGGCGAGTTCCATTTTTCTAAAAGTGTGCTCTACATGGACCATGTATGTGCCTGTTGAAACTGTCAGTTCATAGTACAGTTTGCTCTATACTAATCACTTTTTTGTATTTGTGCAAACAGGGGTGCTCAGCTTGATTTCAATGGGAACTGCACAAAATGTTCATGAATACATCGAATCATTCATTTCCACCACAAGAAAGGAGGTGCCCATAAGTTCAAGGCGTTGCAACATATAAGGGCGAAATCATACAAGCTACGCGTGAATTTGGTTGATTTTGGTGGAACTGCACAAAAAGAACAGCTGGTTTATTTAGCACGAGGTGCCATGTCAATGTCTGAACTAATGGCAAACCCTGCGCATTCCACAATCGTAGGCATTTGATATTTTGGAACGGGACAACCTTGTCAAATTTTGCTCATTGATTTTAGCAAGACATGCGTTTGATATTTTCGAATGGGACGCCCTTGCTGTCAGCAGCGTCGATCAATTTTTTCTTTATTCTTTAGTTGTGAAGTAAATATTGCCTCTGACATGTGAGTCGCTGAGATGCATAATCATTGATTGCTTTGAATGTTCTCTATGAATTGACAGGCCTGTGTGTTTGATTGCAATGTACAGAAACGCTAAAAACCTGCTCAAACTCTTTGTACTCCTTCTGTTCCTTTTTACTTCGCACATTCTGAAAGTGCATACTTTTTTGTATAAGATTGGTCAAAGTAGAGATACTTTGACTGCAGACAAAACTTGTATGCAGACTAGAAAGGACCGGAGGGAGTACATGTGAAACTGCTGCAAACGAGGTGATCACCCTAGGAATAATGCTAGTACATATTGTTTTGCATGTTCATCCAATGCCAGTGATACAGGAATTCAAACTAATCAAAATAAATTCATTCATACACTGTCGGATTTCATATAAAGATGCCAGATTTCATTACATTTCACACATTCTTCAACTAAAAAGGGGTGCGCTGGAGGTATAATTAATTAACTGAAGGTACCCACCTATGTCCCGCTGAGTCGAACAGAAGCTTCAGTGACTTAACTACAAATGCAGTTGCGTAACTGACATGTGGCCTGTTGGGCCCACGTGTCAGTCAGCCAACTGCACTAGCAGTTAAGTAGAAGCATCGTTATTCTCCAGCAGAACTCCTCGACTCCACGTCGCCGCCAAGAAGCTAACCGGCCGTCAATGGTCAACTCGCCTAGCTTGGATTCAACATGAGGGTAGCAGCGGTGGCCTTACTTGGACCCGAGCGGCGGCGACCTACCGTGTTCTACTCTTCCTCGTTTTCTGTGTGGCGCGGCCTCGTTGGCAGCGGGGCGGGGCCTCAGCGGAGCCGGCGATGTCCTCTGTCTCGTTGCCGGCGGGCGGCGCCTCAGCGGAGTGGTGGAAATCCTCCCCCGCGTTGCCGGGAGGATGGGGCCTCGGCTGAGCCGGCGATGTCCTCTGCCTCATTGTTGGCAGGGTGGGGCCTCGACGGAGCCGGCGGTGTCCTCTGCCTCGTTGTTGGCGTCGCGGGGCCTCGGCGGAGCAGGGCCTCGTCGACGCCAGCGGAGCGGGGACTCGTCGGAGACGGCATTGTCCTCTGCCTCGTCCTCGGTCTTGCTAAACAGCGCCTCGCCCGCTTCATCGCCCTCTTTGCTAGCCTCTTTGTAGGTGGCCACAGCATCCGCCACCCGCATGCGCTCCCGCCAGCGCTCGAGGCGGCCCTTGCGGGCGAAGCGGTACGAGTCGAGCAGCGCCTCCTTCTCCGCCCGCTCCGCGGCGATCTACTCCTCTGCCTGAGATGCTCCTGGAGGAGATGGTGGTCTTAGGCGGCGTCGGCCTGCGCCTACCAGAACTGCTCCTGACGCATCTGCCTCACACTGTCCATATATTGGGCACGGGCCTCGCCGATGGTCATGGTGCAATGCACGAGCGAGGATGGCGCGGAGGAGGGGGTTGGCGCCGGATCGTCGACTACCATGTTCTCCATTGGGATGTCGTCATCCTCCGGCTGCCTGCCGGCCAACCGGTCGGCAGCAATGGCTGCCATCTCCTTGTGGTCCGTCGTCCGCCCGTCCCGAAGAGCGCTGGAGCTCGAGGAAGCCATGGTGGGCAGTAGTGGTGTGGACAGGAGAAAGGGAACGGATGCGAATGACTGCGGCTATGGCCGGCGCAGCAGTTTATATAGCAATGGTGGGCGGGCGGAGGGACGAACGTGTGGCGCCGGAGTAGCCGCCTCGGCTACCGCGTATCATTAATGTGGGCGGCAGATGGACAGACAGACGACACTTGTGTCGTTTGAAGGCGGAGCAATCGCCTGCATCGGGAAGCGGGGCGTGCGGCGCTGACTTTTTCGGGCGAGAAGCACGCGCGGGCGAGGAGATGACGTTACTTGGAGAGGATGACAATGGGGACCCACCAGGTCCATAGCCTCACGTACGCAAGTGCCTCCTTATTATATATATATATATATATATATATATATATATATATATATATGTATAAAACTATACTCCCTCCATCTAGGTGAATAAGTCTTATTAGAATGTGCATCAAGACCTAGGTGCAAGCAGATTGGTGGAAAAGAAGAATATTTCTCTCTTCTAAACACAACATTTAATCACAGCAGTTAAGAGGATGCCTTATTAGCTACCCATGCAGGCCATCGTAGTTCATAGCATGCAAATCACTTTTATTTCTTGCCTAATAACCGCATGGACGTGCTGCATGCATTGGTCCTTGCACGAGCAAAAAAAAGGAGGAAAGGGGTTTCCACAGGAGACAACGAGGCAGAGGCGGAAGCGCCCGCTGGAGTTATTTACTTTGCTCCCCCCTGGTTTCCTGACATCACGGTCCCACACAATTGTCAACCTATGTAGTACTAGTCAATAAACGAGATAATTGCACAAGAAGCGGCCGAAAGCTGGGACCAAGCAGCTCGAGCAGTATTTGTGTTTTTGAGGTGTGAGCACTGCAGAGTTTTTCGATGTTTAGCCCAGATATTAATTTTTCTCCTCTGAATAACAACGAAAACATCGCTGCAGGTATTAACTGGGCAGGCTGTGGCCCTTCTAGCCCAGGCCAGATATCCAGCCCAGATATTAATTTTTTTCAAGCTGAAAATGGCTAGCCCAGCTATACTTTTTTTAGGAATACCCAGGCAAGGTCAAGTTGTTATTCTCCGCCCCGCTGGGCTACAAATCTTTCCTAGGAGGGATGCATTAGGCTTAACAAGAAAATGGGCTTTAAGAAATAATAAATGGGATGTAATTATAAAAAATGGGCAGTAACTATAAAAAATGCACCAAACACGTGATTACTTTATAAAATATTATTTTTGCATATTGAAAATTTTAATTTCATTAATTGTTGCGAGCGCAATGTTTCGTTGGAGTTTTACATAATATAAATTTATATTGAAATTGTATTTAATCTGACTAGAAATTTCGGGATAAAAATATTTCGGATCCCATCAAAATGTGGGAAATTTTATTGAATTCTGTTTTGAACGGTTGGTTGAAATGGGCTGTACTTTTAACAAACTATAAATGGGCTGTAGTAAATTCCATTAGAATTGAAAAATGGGCTACACATGCTTACAAATCTTAAATGGGCTACAAGTTCCTGCCACACACTTCCGGCCTTACTAAGTTGACGCGTCCCCTAAAAAAACAGAGTTGACGTGTATGCAAGGCTTTGTCAACTTATAGTCAACACACGGTTCTAGCAGCAGTGGTCGTTGGATGTCCATCCAACGGATGCCGTGCTTCTTCTTCAATCTAGGATATTCTAGCTTCACCAGCCCAAAAAATGATTCCTCCCCCTGACATCTAGGGCGCACCATTTCAAAAGCTAACCTCTGGGCCTACTAAGTTGACGTACCAAGGGCTTTGTCAACTTAGTCAATATAAACGATTCTAGCTGCAGTGACCGTACGATGTCCATCCAACGGCCGTAGTGCTTCTTCAACCTTTGGTCTTCTTGCTCCAGCCGCCCAAAGCAGCACCGGTCGTGCCACCTGCTCCTGTCTCCTGTGGCCGGCTGTGGTGCCCTGGAGGCCTAACTGCCCCCTACTATTCCCACCGCTGGCCAGGCCCTGCGGTGACGACAGCCTCACACCACAGCCAAACGAGTGAACCCTCATACTCCTCTCCGCATGGGCATCCACTGCCGCGTCTTCACCGGCTACGCGTCGTCCCCTTCCTAGGCCTCGCCGTCGTCGACCGCCCTGGTGCTCTTGGCGCGGCGTGGTCAACGTGGAAGGAACGACTTCCATCAGACGTGGACTGTACATGGAGAGGCTGACAGCTGGGTCCACGGCGGCAGCAAGGAAGTGCCTCCTTATTACGTAGAAAATAATGATTCCTCCACCTGACAGCAGGGACCCATCAGACGGGCCACCAGTATTTTGCGAAAAAAATCATTTCCCCCTGACTGCTAGGACCCACCAGACGGTCCATCGTATTTCGCGAAAAAAACGTTCCCCCCGCTGTCAGCTCAGACCCACCGGAAGTGCCTCCTTATTACGCACAAAAAAATGAATACTCCCCCGGCTAGCTAGGACCCACCTTGCTGGGAGGCTGACTTGTGGGCCTACTAAGTTGACGGGGATGAAGGGCTTTGTTAACTTAGTCAATATGAATGATTCTAGCTCCAGTGACCGTACGATGTCCATCCAATGGCCGTAGTGCTTCTTCAACCTCTGGTCTTCTTGCTCCAGCCGCCCAAAGCAGCGCCGGTCGTGCCGCATGCTCCTGCCTCCTGTGGCCGGCTGTGCTGCTGCAGAGGCCTCACCGCCCCCCACTATTCCCACCGCTGGCCGGGCCCTGCGGTTATGGCAGCCTCACACCGCAGCCGAACTAGTGAACCCTCATAGTCCTCTCCGCACGGGCTTCCACTGCCGCGTCGTCCCCTTCCTAGGCCTCGCCGTCATCCACCGCCATGGTGCTCTCCATGCGGCGTGGTCAACGTGGTCAAGGAACGACTTCCATCGCAAGAGTACTGTACGTGGAGAGGCTGACAGCTGGGTCCACGACCACAACATAATTTTTTTGTGATTTTCCAAGTAAGTGGCTTTGTCAGGCTTGTTGGGCTGCAAATCTTTCAAGACGAGGAGAGATTTCATTCGGCTAGCCGAGAAAATGGCCCATCAGTAATGAGATGTCACATCCCTAGCTTCTGGCATTGCTCTAGGTTAGCTTCATGTGTGCATCATGTCTATATTTTTGAAAACTTCAATTGAGGAATATTGGAAGCCTCAAAACCCTAAATAAAAGAAGGGCAAGCACCCTTTAAAATTGCATTCTGTGAATCCAAAATGCCCTAAAAATAGTTTTGTGAATTTTGGCAAGAGTTATATATCAAACAAAAATTCTGGAATATTTTTAAGGAATTATTTGGTCTCTGAATTTAAATCAATAATCTATTTGAATTTGGGGATATATTCATAATATATAATGAATATATTTGCAAATGCTTTGAAATGTTTTATGTACTTTTGGAATAGTCCAGAGAGGTAACATAAAATATTTCAGAATGTTTTGGCACTGTAAGAAATTATTTTGAATTTGAAAACAGTGGCAAAATAAAATAAAAAGGGAAACAGAACAGGAAAAAATAAAAAGAGAGAAGGAAGTACCTGGCCTCACCCGTGCAGCCCAGCCGGCCCAGCTCCTCCAGCGGCCCAGCCCACCTGGCCCCCTTCTCCTGTCTTCTTCCCGTGCCAGCGCACGAAGCAGCTGCGTGCTGGACGCACGCACGCCGACGCCGGCCACCTCCTGCTTCGCCGTGGCAGCCTCCCCGACCCCCTCGCGACGCCACGGAGACGGCCTCGACCCCCCCCTCGACCGCCTCTCTCTCTCTGGACCCCCTCCTCCTCCTCTGTTCTCCCTCCCTCTCGTCACCGAACGCACCTGGGAGCGCCGCTCGCCGTAGCCATGACCACGGCCACCCCCTCCCCTCTCCGACGTGCTCCCGAGCTCCTGCACCTCGTCGCCAACCCCCTCACCGAGCCACGTGACCGGAAGGGCCCCGAGCAGCCGCCATCGTCATCATCTCCGAGCTTCGGCCCCGGTGCCGTCTCCGTCGAATTCGGCCACTCCGGCGCGCCCCCGAGCCCACTGACCCTCCCTACAGCTCCGCGGTGAGCCTCCGTGCAGAACCCCTCTCTCTCCCCTCGCGTTTGCGAGCTCTAGGCCATAGCCCCGTCGCGGCCGAACTCCGGCCGCCGCTGACCATGTTGCCGCCGTGGCCTGAGCTCGAACGGGTCACGCCCGTGCATCTCACCGAGCTCGTGGTGACTCCAGGAGGCTGCGCAGTGCTTTACCTCACTCGCCCGTGCTCCACAACGCCGTTTTCGCCGAGGTCCGAACTCCGGCGCCGCCTCGGGCTCCATTCCGGCGAACCCCGGCCACCCCCGCACCTCCCGTTGGCCCCCCTAGATGCGCACGGGCACGGGCTACCTTCTAGTGCCCTTCGCGCGTCCAGCCGCCGCCCGTAGCGCAACCCCGGTGAACTTCCGCCGCGTTTCGGGTCGCCGCCGGCCGAACTCCGGTGGCCAGTGACGTGGCGCTGTCATTAGCACTAATGACCCTGTTAAACTAACCCCGTGACACTGACAGTGGGCCCCGTAGCGGGTCAAAGCCCGGGTCAACGCGGGATTAGCCCCTGTGTCACTGACGTGTGGACCCCCACACGTCAGGTTTGACCTGGACCGCCCGTTGACCTGCTGAGGTCAGCATGAGGTCATGCTGACGCCATAATTCATTTTCTGGAATTATTTTAATTCTAAATATTCAGGAAATTCCAGAAAATGCCTAAAACTTCTAAAATTCATAGAAATTCAACCGTAACTCCAAATTAAATAAATCATATATGAAAAATTATCAGAAAAATTCAAGGAATCCATCTGTACCATTTTCATGCATGTTAGAACAACTTATAGGTGCTGTTTAGCACAAATCAATTAAATGGCATTTGAATAATCACATATGGAGTTTGAATTTGAATCTTATATTCAAACCAACTTCATTTAATCTGTTGCTAGTTGCATTAGCCCAAAACACATCCATTTTGCCATGTCATGATCATGCATCATATTGTGCATTGCATTGATTGTGTTCCTTTCTGTGTTGCCGGTATTTGTCCCCTCTCGATAGACGTGATACCGATGATGTGATCGTTGACACTGATGAAGACTCAGTGTTATCTTCAGAAGTGCCAGGCAAGCAAAACCCCCTTGTTCATTCCGATACAATCCCACTCTCTCGCTCCTGCTCTCTTTTACTGCATTAGGACAACACCGTTTCAACTGTTACATGCTGCGGTAGTTGAACCCCTTTTATCCTCTGCATGACCTGTCATTGCCACAGTAAATAGATGAAACCCACTAGCATGAGTAGGAGTTGTTTGAGCCCTGTTGTGCCTACTCATTCATGTTTGTTTGTCATGCCTGCTACTGCTTAGAGTTGAGTCAGGTCTGATTCATTGGGGATGAATCAGAGGCGTGTGAACATGTCCTACTGTGTGTGAGCTAAGGGTGTGAATACGATTTGGTAAAGGTAGCGGTGAGAGGCCATGTAGGAGTACATGGTGGGTTGTCTCATTGCAGCCGTCCTCAGGAACTGAGTTCTGTGTTTGTGATCCATGATTCAGCTACTACCACGCATTGGGCCCGAAACCAATGGACCCTCTCGGCTTCTTAATCACCCTTGTCCTCTGTCCAGGAGTTGCAAGTAGTTTCTGGTGTTTGTAGTATGCTGGAGGCCGTGCGCAGCGCTGACCGTAGGGGTGGGCTGTGATGCGGTAGGCACGTGGCCGGGTAAACCGGGCGCCCGTTTGGTGTCACGGAACCCTGTTCACATCGTTTGGGGCTGTGAGCGAAACTCCGGCCGGATCTCCTCATGGATGGAACCCGAATAGGCGATAAACCTGGACTAGAGACTCGAGTGTTTAGGCAGGCCATGGCCGACACCCACGTTGGGCTTCCGCTTGAAGGTTGCCGAGTACATGTCGTGTAAACGGCGGTAAGTGGTGAGAGCGTGTGTGAAGAAGTACACCCCTGCAGGGTTAATATGATCTATTCGAATAGCCGTGTCCGCGGTAAAGGACTTCTGGGTTGCTTATATCAGTTCATAGACAAGTGAAAGTGGATACTCTAAAATACGCAAGATAAGCGTGAGTGTTATGGATGGCGTTCTCGTAGGGAGACGGGAGCGGTTCCATAGTGGTGTATTGGTTGGTGAATATGTGGACTCGTGTGCGCCACCTCAAAAGAGTTACTTGCAGTCGTAGTTCAGGATAGCCACCGAGTCAAAGCTGGCTTGCTGCAGTTAAACCCCACCATCCCTTTGTTGATAATGATGCATATGAAGATAGTTCTGATGTAAGTCTTGCTGGGTACATTTGTACTCACGTTTGCCTATTTTATGTTTTTGCAGAGAGACTTCGGTCTCGCTAGTAGTTCCACGTGGACTTCGACGTTTAGCTTGATACCTCAGCTACGATCTTGTGCCCCGGCAGGATCTGGTAGATAGTCAGGCTTCTCAGCCTTTTTCATTTATAGATGTCTGTACTCAGACATGATAGCTTCCGCTTGTGCTTTGACTTGTATGCTCTGATTGTTGGGTCATGAGACCCATGTTTGTAATATCTCGCTCCTCGGAGCCTATTGATTAAAATACTTGATTTGTAGAGTCATGTTGTGATGCCATGTTGTATTTGCACATATCGAGCATATTGTGTGTATGTTGTTGAAATGCTTGGTATGTGTGGGATCTGACCATCTAGTTGTTTATCTTTAGTAGCCTCTCTTACCGGGAAATGTCTCCTAGTGTTTCCACTGAATGGTAGCTTGCTACTGCTCCGGAACACTTAGGCTGGCCGGCATGTGTCCTTCTTCGTTCCTGTGTCTGTCCCTTCGGGGAAATGTCACGCGATGAATACCGGAGTCCTGTTAGCCCGCTACAGCCCGGTTCACCGGAGTCCTGCTAGCCCAGTGCTACAGCCTGGATTCACTCGCTGATGACCGACACGTTCGATGCTGGGTCATGGATGCCTGTCCCTGTAAGTTTGTGCCACTTTGGGTTTACGACTAGCCATGTCAGCCCGGGCTCCTTATCATATGGATGCTAGCGACACTGTCATATACGTGTGCCAAAAGGCGCAAACGGTCCCGGGTAAAGGTAAGGCGACACCCGTGGGAATACCGTGCGTGAGGCCGCAAGGTGATATGAGGTGTTACATGCTAGATCTATGTGGCATTGAGTCGGGGTCCTGACATGAGAAATGGGCTGTACATTTTTAAAACACATCAAACCAGCAATTAGTTTCAAATATCTTTTTTTTTCATTTCAAGATTTTAAATTACATTAATTTTTATGCATGGAGAATTTGTTGGATTTTATATTGATATACATTTATTTTTAAAATCAGTTTGAATGTGAGTCGAAATTTCGGGATTAAAAACAGTTCGGACCGCACCGAAATATGCAAAATTTTGTATAATTTTTTAACCGTTGCCACAATATGGGCTATAATGCTAACAAAAAGAATATGGGCTCCAAAAAAACCTTAAAAATTAGCAAATGAGCTGTAAATTATTAGAAATAATGGCAGATGGGCTGTATGCTGTTTTCCACAGATTTGAGGCTTTCCTAAAAAAAGGTTGACGCACAAGCACTGGCTGTTTGATGTCCATCCAATGGCCGTCGTGCTTCTTCAATCTGTGCTCTTCCTGCTCCAACCGCTCAAACAAGCGCCGGCGGGACTGCCTGCTCCCTCCTCCTCGCGGCCGGCTGTGCTGCCGCGCAAGCCTCACCACCCGACCGTACTCCCATCGCTGGCCTAGACATCCCTCTACTCACCCACACGTGCTGTTATTCTCTGGCGATGGCAGACGAACCAGTAAACCCTCGTACAATCGTACTCCCATCCGCGTGGGAAACAACTGCCGAGTCTTCCCTGCCTCCGTGTCATCCCCTTCCTAGGCCTAGCCGTCGTGCACCGCCCTGGTGCTCTCGGCGCAGCGTGGTCAACATGGTCAAGGAACAACTTCCATCGGACGTGGACTATACGTGGAGAGGCTGACAGCTGGGTCCACGACCGCAGCAAGGAAGTGCCTCCTTATTACACGGAAAATAATGATTCCTCCACCTGACAGCTGGGACCCACCGGACGGGCCACTGTATTTCGCGAAAAAACATTTCCCCCTGACTGCTGGGACCCACCAGCTACATCTTCGCATGCAAGGAAGTGCATCCGAGCAAAACAAAAACGATTTGCCCCCTGACTGCTGGGACCCACCAGCTACATCTTCGCAGGCAAGGAAGTGCTTGACAGTCGGGACCCACCTGGTCGAAGTGTACGTAGCGTTGTCATTCTTGTCGCGAACGTGTACGTACATACTGGTCGATGTAGAGGCGCACACGTGTCGTAGTAGAGGCGCGCACGTGTCGTAGTAGAGGGGCGCACGTGTCATAGTACAGGTGCGCACGTAGCATGTGCACGTACGTACAGCAGCCAGGGTGCAAGAAAGAAAATACGGCCATGTATGTGTACATACGGGCGGGGTCTCGAACGCCTACTCACGCATACGTATGGCCAGGGCTCGTGTACATTGCTGGGTCGGAATGGAGAAACAGCGTCGTCGTCGTGTTCATGGGGAGACAACAGAATGCGTCATGTTCATGGGGAGGCAACGGAATGTGTCGTGTTCATCAGGAGGGCTTGGACGGATCAGGCGATGGAAACGAGGCCTGGCATACCGCAGAACGGAGGAAACGGCCTTGTGTTCGACCGGCCACGTTCGAAACGGGATCCTGTTGATCGGGAGGGGTCTGGCGTACCGCAAAACGGAGGAAACGGACCTCCAACGGTCGAAACGGGGGTCCTGTTGATCGGGACGGGTGTGGCGTACCGCAAAACGGACGAAACGGACTTGTGTTGGAGCGCTACGGTCGAAACGGGGGTCCTGTTCATCGGGAGGGGTGTGGCGTACCGCAAAACGGGACTCCACGGGATACTGTTCTTCTCCACCATCGTCCCCTCCAGCCTCCACGAGCTACTGTTCATCCACCATCGACCTCCTCCAGCCTCCACTTGCGACTGTTCATCCACGGGCTCCTGTTCATCCAGCCTCCACCGTGCGCTACTCCACCAGCTACCGTTCAACCAGCCCTATCCACGGGCTCCTGTTCAACCACCCCTCCACGGGCTACTGTTCATCTTGCCCTCCACCGTCTACTATTCATCCCCCCCTCCACGGGGTGGTCCTGTTCATCCAGCCCTCCACGGGGTCCTGTTCATCCAGCCCCAACCGGCTCGATCGATCGGGGTCCTATTCATCCAGAGGCAACACCACGGGGTCCTGTTCATCAACCCCCACCGGGA
>NC_041382.1:292762905-292779916 GCF_002162155.2 Triticum dicoccoides | reverse complement strand
CATCCAGAGGCAGCATCGATCGGCTTCAGTTAGCAGCAGTAGCGAAGGAATCGCTCGATTGGGTTCAGTTAATAGCCATCGATCGATCGCTCGGGTTCAGTAACGCGTAGCCTGCAGTGCAATCGCTCGGGTTCAGTTAGAGCCCAACGCCTCGCTCAGGTTCAGTTAGAGCCAACGCCTCGCACACATGCGCATACGTGTACGAGAGAAACGTGCATCGCTCGGCCCCCGACCTCCCACCGTAACTGGGAACTCCCCGAAATTTTCCTTGCCCTCGCTTCTACCACTGTTTTTCCGTCATGGACGGCCCAAAGAATGTCATGCAGCTACGTCTCCGGCCCGCCCAGGACGAAAAGCCCATTTTCTGTCATGATTTTTTTCATAGAAGTAGGAGCCCACCACATCTATGATGATACCGGGTTTTGTCACAATTATCATCATAGAAGTGTCATATGTATGACAGAATTTTTTTTCGTTCGGCCCAAAATGTCACGGATGTGTCTTTTTTTGTAGTGAGAAGAGGTGTCTAGAGGGGGGGGGGGTTTGATTAGACCATCAACAAAGAAAAGTAGCAGTTTTTAATTTCTTTAAGTTAAGGTGGAGTTTTAGGACAAGTTTAAACATTCACAATACATTTCAAGCAAGCATGGCAAGAGTATATGAGCAGCGGAAAGTAAAGCATGCAACTTGCAAGAAAGTAAAGGGATGGGATTGGAGTGTGCAAATGCAATTGAAGACACGAAGATTTTTAGCGTGGTTCCAATAGATGGTGCTATCATACATCCACATTGATGGAGAGTTCAACCCACAAAGGGTAACGGTTGCACGATTCCACGGAGGGCACCTCCCATGAAGAGTCACGAAGAAGCAACCTTGTCTATCCCACCATGGCCATCACCCATGAAGGACTTGCCTCACTTGTATATATCTTCATGAAGTAGGCGATCTCCTTGCCCTTACAAACTCCTGGGTTCAACTCCACAATCTTGACGGAGGATCCCAAGTGACACCTAACCAATCTAGGAGACACCACTCTCCAAAAGGTAATAGATGTTGTGTTGATGATGAACTCCTTGCTCTTGTGCTTCAAATGATAGTCTCCCCAACACTCAACTCTCTCTCATAGATTTGGATTTGGTGGATAGATGATTTGAGAGGAAAGCAACTCGGGGAAGGCTAGAGATCAAGATTCTTGTGGTTGGAATGGAATATATTGGTATCAACACATGAGTAGGTGGTTATCTCTCTCAGAAAATTAATGGTAGATGTGTCGGCACGTTCTGATTGCTTTCTCCATGAATGGAGGATGGGTGGAGGGGTATTTATAGCCTCCACACAAGAAACTAGCCGTTACACACAATTCACCAAACTCGGTGGGGCCGAAACAAGAAACTCGGTCAGGCCGACATGGTTCAAAATGTGAACATCAGAGTTTTCAGTGGAACCAATATGATCAACTCGGTGGGACCGATGTGCTAGGGTTAGGGTAAAACCTCAACTCGGTTTGACCGATTACACAAACTCGGTGAGACCGATTTTGGTAATAATCAAAATAGAGAGTTGGTCAAGCCAACTCGGTGGGACCGATTGCATATCTCGGTGTCATCGAAATAATTGCAATATGCAACAGAGAGTTTGCAAGCCCATCTTGGTGAGACCGAGATCCCATCGGTGAGACCAAATTGATTAGGGTTTCTGGTAGTGGCTATGTCAAGTGAACTCGGTGGCGCCGGATAGATCAAATTGGTGGGGCCGAGTTTGACTTTTGGTTTGGGACATATGTGGAAATGAGAAAGTGGTTCAGGGATTTTGGAGTATGTCACTAAGCATTTTGAGCAAGCAATCCATTAAGAACACCTCATCCCCTTTTCCTATGGACTCATTGTGATCTTGGATCACTAAAATGAAAATGTAGCGTCTTGAGCTTTTGAGCTTTCGCCAGTGTTCTGACCTTAGCATTTTGAAGGGGTTCCACATCCTCTTGTCCAAGCCACTCCACTGTTGAACATATCTTAAATATACTAGATAGAAGTATTATTCCAACAAGAGATATGTTGACATTAATTGCCAAAATCACCCAGGGACACTTGTGCTTTCAATGGGTTATGAAATTGGTCCTAATATGATAGGCACTCATGAGCGATAATATAAAAACTTCCATGTAGATCACTGAATATGATAAGTTTCATTCCTTGCAATAGTTTTGAGATATAGAGATGGTGACACGTGGGGTACTGGTGAGTAAGTGTGGTTTAGTAAGAATATTGGTGTTAAGGTTTGTGATTCCCGAAGCATGCATCTATAGTCTCTCTTTATGCTAAGAAGTTAGAGCATGATTTATTAGTGAGTATCTTCCTTTGCGTGAAGGTCGGGGGCGCGCGATGGTTAAATCCTACCAACTCCCCCTAGGGGCATGCGTCGTAGTACTTTGCTTTGAGGGCTAATAGACTTTCATAATAAGTATGTGAATTATTTATGACTAATGTGTGTCCATGGATTATACGCACTCTCACCTTTCTGCAATTTGCTAGCCTCTTTGGTACCGTGCATTTCCCTTTCTCACCTTGAGATATGGTGCAAACTTCCCCCGGGCATCCAAACCCCGTGATATTATATGCTTTATCACACATAAGCGTCTTTATATCTTCCTCAAAACAGCCACCATACCTACCTATTATGGCATTTCCATAGCCATTCCGAGATATATTGCCGTGCAACTTCCACCGTTCCGTATTATGACACACATCATCGTTGTCATATTGCTTTGCATGATCATATACCTAACATAGTATTTGTGCTCAGTCACCATACATTGTTTTTATACATGTTACACTTGATCATTGCACATCCTGGTACACCACCAGAGGCATTCATATAGAGTCATATTTTGTTCTAGTATCGAGTTGTAATTTAGAGTTGTAAGTAAATAGAAGTGTGCTGATCATCATTATTCATTATTAGAGCATTCTCCCAGTGAGGAAATAAAAAAATAGGCCAAAAAGAGCCCACCAAAAAAAGAGAAAAAGAGAGCAGGGGCAATGTTACTATCTTTTTCCACACTTGTGCTTTGAAGTAGCACCATATTTTTCATATAGAGAGTCTCCTATGTAGTGATTTTCATATACTAGTGGGGATATTTCATTATAGAACTTGGCTTGTATATTCCGATGATGGGCTTCCTCAAATGCCCGAGGTCTTCTAGAGTAAGCAATTTGGATGCACCCTTAGTTTTCATTTTGGAGCTTTCATACACTTATAGCACTTAGTGTCGGTGTCCTGGGAATGGGGGTCCCCAGACTTGCCTGCCTGCGGCCCATGGCGTGGCTCCACCAGCAGCCCTGTACGACACATCTTCATCAGTGAACACTCAAGACCCTGGCGAGGGGCAAAGACTCGCGAGGCAGACGACACAAGACCTCCTCGGGGGCGGTCTCACCAGGCTGGCTCGCGAGGGGCGGAGAGATCAAGTCGAGGGGCACCTCGCGAGGTCCCGGTGATGCAATCCATGACAACCAAGGCTAGGCGAGCACCAGCACGCGCAGTGTCCTTGTTTCCTCTTTGGTGCTAAAGGGTAAAGCGCAGGCGAGGAGTCCCGAGGCATCAGGAAAAGGTTTCCATATCGGCGCAACAAGACCAAGACCAGCAGGATGGCAGGACGGAGGTCACCATGTAGCCCAGGATGGCATCACCACCAGTCTATGGCAGGCGAAGACCACCTTTTGTCAGGATAACTTGTACTAGTTGTCTCCCTTTGAATTTGGCCGTTGTTGGATCCCTTCCCGCATACATTTGGGAAGAGGAGCAGGGCCTCTATAAATAGGACTAGCCACCACAGTAGGAGGCCACTGATAGGGGGAGACCATTCACATAATCCTCAACCACACAAGCTCTCCGAGCTCAAGGACACCTCTCCTCAGGAGGCTATTCTTCCCTTGTACTCATTCATCCTCAGCCCAAGAGGAAATCCACCACACCACACTGGAGTAGGGTATTACACCACATCGGTGGCCCAAACCAGTATAATCCCTGTGTCCTTTGTTCTGCGAGTTTGACGTGCCGAGCTTTGAGATTGCGGTGAAAGCGTGAGCCAGGGGGAGGAGAGACCTTCGTGTGCACCCCAGAGTTTGAAGCTTTCCTTCCATTGATCCACGTTCCACCGCTCCACCGCATCCATGGCAGACTTGCGTCGAGTCCGCACCGAGCACCGGGCCACCCTCGCCGCCCGTGTCGCTCAAAAGGCCCTTGTCGGCGGGCCTCCCCATCATTCTCCATCACCTGTTGCCAACGCCGCTACCGGCCCGGCAGCAAACGAGGAGCAAGCATCATCACTGCACCCCTCCATGCGGCGGGACGGCCGCACTGCCACCCTGTCACTGACTCCGGCAGGCTCATCATCCCACGCTCGTCGCGCACCCACTGATGCGCAGGCCGTGTTGCTCATGGTGCGCGAGCTCTTGCGTTACCGCCTGGTTGACGACCTCTATGAGGACTGGTTAGACCGCATCGCCAAGCTCGTCAGCGCCGCTGGGGGCTCTCCTCCACTATCCCTCTTGCTGTCTCGCCCACCTCCAGCCGCGGGCGACGTACCTCACGGAGCGCCTCCGCTGCCTCCGCATCAAGATGGCGCCCTCGTGCCGAGACGCGCAGCTCATAGAGCGCCACCGCCTCCTCCGCGTCAAGACGGTGTCCTCGCCCTAAGATGCGCGGTCCCGCAGCATGATCCGCCACGCTGTGTGCTCGCCCATGAAGAAGGAAGCTGCCAGGAGGTCCCTCAACCGCTAGAAAACGCACCACGACAAGACCGCGTGCCGCCTGTGGCGGCAGTGCGCGGACATCAAGGGCAAGCTCCGCCTCTTCAAAGGGTCCCGGTGGACACAGCAGGCTGCTGCACCTTCGCCTCCAAACTGCGCAGCATCGTTTGTCCAGGCAAGTTCAATCCGGATCTGCCTCCGCGCTACGATGACACCCTCGACCCCGCGGAGTTCCTGCAGCTCTACGAGCTAAGCATCGAGGCGGCCAACGATGACAAAAAGGTCATGGCGAACTGGTTTCCCATGGCTCTCAAGGATGGTGCTCACTCGTAGACCTTGAACCTGCCCGTGGGATCAATTTCCTCCTGGGGTGAGATGCGCGACCGCTCCATCGCCAACTTCTAGGGCAGTCGCGACCGCCCTCCGGCCGCGGGTGACCTGCACCGCATCAAGCAACAGTCGGGAGAGACCCTGTAGAAGTACATCCAGCGCTTCAACAGCGTTCGCCTCAAGATCTCCAAGGTGACGGACGAGGCCATCATCTTAGCGTTTTCTAATGGCGTCCGTGACGTCAAGATGAAGGAGGAGCTCGCCATCCACGAGGAGCTATGCATGACTCTGGAGCTATTTAGCATGGCGACCAAGTGCCCAAGAGCTGAGGAAGGGCGACTCTCCCTCCTCGAGCTCCCTGCTACCGACCCAGACAAGAAGAAAGCAAAGGTCAAGGACGTGAAGCGCAACGGAGTAGCCGTGCTCATGGCGGAGCCGGACACGAAGCACGGCCGGGACCACCCCGAGTCGTCCAAAAGCAGCCGTCCATTCTGCGCCTTCTAGAACATACACAACCACAACACCAACGATTGTCAAGTGCTCAGGGCCATCCGAGATGGACGCTTCGATCAATGCCCTGAGGAGGAGGAGGACAAGGTGGAGGACGCTGGGACGACCGCGGCCCCCGCTAGGAGTGGCGCGACCGGCCTCGTGAGGACCACTGGTTGGAGCAGCCTCATGAGATGTTCGACAGACTCTAGGTGACGTACGACCAGCTTCAGCCTACCAAGCCTTTCTTAGGAGGGACTGACGGCTCCACTACCCCGATATTGCAGGTCCACCCTGTCACCTTCGGCCAACGCGAGAACTACAACACCGAGCTCATCGATTTCGATGTCACCCACATCCGTCTGCCATACAACGCCATCCTTGGGTACCCAACATTAGCCAAGTTCATGGCAGTGACCCACCATGGCTACAAGGTCCTCAAGATGCCAGGAAGTGGCGGAATCATCACAGTCCCCTGCGAAGAAAGAGATGCGGTGTGCTGCCTCGAGCGCACCTTCCATGTCGCAACAATCGAAGACCCTGACAGCGAAGGCATGCAATATCCTCCTGAGGCCATCCCCAAGAAGAATAAGCAACTACTCCGCACAGGTCCTCAGGAGAGCGGCGCCGCTGATCAGCGCCCGCACCTGGGGCTCCTTACTTCCTCGCATAGGAAGGCATGCCCAGCGCCCTCCTCGGGCGAGGCTCGGGTCTATCTTCTGGAGGGCCTCAGACTTGTCCAACATCACGAGGGAGGCACTCGGGCACCACGCGGAGGCGTGCTTTGTGGCACATTTACCTCAGGAAGGCACCGGGCGAGGAGCGCCCGGCGCTCAGGAGTTCATCGTCAAGCTCACCCAGGAGCTTCAAGAAGCAAGGGCTATGCACGGCGAACACCACTCACCTGGTGCAGCTCCCCATCCAGGCGAGGATGGCGGGTTGCGCGTCTGCATCGACATCCCAGGGCTCAACAGGCCCGCATCTCAGGAGTGCTTCTGGCCTTCACGCGTTGGGCAGTGTGAGGGTCCACCTCACAGTTCGCATGCCGTTTGGCGTGCCGAGCATGGCATCCGCCTTCCAGCGCAACCTACGGAGCATCCTGGCCCCTCAGGATGCTAGGCATCACGCGGTCCTAACGGAGATTGAGACGGTCCTCAAGGAACCACATGAGCCCCAGAGCCTCCCAAGGCTTAGGGTCTTAGCGGCTCTTGAGGAGCGACTTCTTCAGCGTGCACCTTCCGCTACCCCAACACTCCTTCAACAATGAAACTAGGTGACATTTTCCAAGTTTATTCAGCTGGGAGAGCCCCTCGGGCTGCATTATTCCCAGGTCGCATGGGCCTGTCCCTGCAGCGTGTATCCTTTTGCATCTTTAGATTACTTTACTAGGGCGCCCCTCGGGCCGCATCATCCCCAGGCCGCTCGAGTCCGTCCCAGTGGCATGTATCGTTCCCGCTTCTATCTAAGCTAGTTTGCTTCCTCTCATGAGCTACTCATGGTTATGACCTGCTTGATTGTCACCAACCACGGGGCCCGCGCGCCGATCGTTTTTCTTCAGGATCCTTCGCCTAAGAAGACTAGGCACGGCGCATGTGCTCGGGTCCATCCCTGCAGCATCGATAAACCTAACGGCTGTGCTCTGTCTGGCGGGCCGGCCCCGTTCACGTCACCTCCTGGGGTCGTTGGTGCTTGGCCTTCTCATGCGATAGCCTCAGGAGATTCGCTCGGCGCAGGTTCCCTAACCATCTCGCAGGACCACCACAGTCATCAAGAGCCAAGACCAGGCACAACCCGCCTTGAGGTAGGGCCTCGTGAGTCCCGTGCTGGCTCACGAGTGCCCAGGCACACCTCGCCCAGCCCTGCCGTGCAAGCCACGTGTCAGGGCAGGGCTGTACATGCCCCGGGGGCTTCACTCAGAGGGAGCCCTCTCCCACGCACCAGTGGAAGCACCATGCTCCACGCTGGCAGTCGAAACAGCCGAGGAGCGGTTATGCCCGTGCAAGTGTGGAAGTGCTATGCTCCGTGCTGGTGATAAACAACTGAGGGTGGCCCCATGGCCGTATGAACCTCAGGGAGCCTCCGAGCTTAGTGTCTGGCCTCATCGCAACACCTCCCCTCGGGAGAGTCGTGGGAGGGGGATGGGCACGGGGGCTGCGCTCAGGTCACGCCCAAGCATACGCCACCCTACCAGGTCCCTCGGACCTGGTCGTCGCGCGCCCCTCCCGAGCGGAGCCTCCGCAAGGGAAAAGGTATGAAGGTCGTTTGAGCGTCAAGGGGGACTCCTGAGCATCGTGACTCAGGAGCCTAACTGGCCACGTAGCCCCTCACCCCTTGGTCTCGTCCTGGTGATCCGGACGACCTAACGGTGGCTGAAATGTGCGCGGGGTCGGGCCCTGCCGACGTAGAACATGAAGCAAATAGGAAGGAAATCGAGGAACTCGAGTAAATATTACAAAACATACTATTATTTAAATATCAAACACAAGTTTAACGCCTCCACGAGGCATGGTACGTGTTGCGGAGGCAAAGCAGGGAAATGAATCGCCAGCAAGTCATCTCATCATCCCTGGGCACTGCCGTCACTTGCAAAAGGCGCCCCTTCGATGGTGATGTTTCCCTCACCTGAGTCGCCCACTGGAGTTGCAGGTTCAACAGCACCACCAGTTGAGGGCGCAGGGTCGAAGGCGTAGAACTTCTTCAGCAAATCCTCCACCTGGCCCTTCACGGCTTCGGCAGCAGCTACGCAACGCTCGCCATCCACAGGCTCCAGCAGCTTCTCATGGCTGGCGTTAGGATCACGAAGATAGAAATGGCTGAAGACGAGCATCAGCGTAGCCGAGGAAAGCGTGCGGGCTTCCCCCTCCACCAAGGGCCGATCCCGTCCATGACAACCTCAAGCGTTGCGACCAGATGAGGAAGCAGCTGGGTGGGGCCCTCGTCGGCTGTCGCCAGCGGCTCCTCCAAGCCCTTCTCGTAGAGTGCCCGTAGCGCCACGCGGGACCTCTCATCAAGGGACTTGAAGGCCACGCGGTCCTCATCCAGGACCGTCGCCTTGACTTCCAGCTCGGCCTTCTCCGCCTTCATCTTCTGCTCCAGCTTCTCCAGTCGTCTATGCTTCGCGACATGCGCCTTTTCCCGCGGGTCCAGCTCGGCATCACGACCCCTGACGACATCCTCTCGGGCCTTCATCTTATGCTCCTCCGCCTTGCGGTCTCGAGCTTCGGTTGCATGATCGTTGCGCATGATCTCCAGCTCCGCCTCTAGCGACCGATAGGGATCCTGGGTGGCCACGACATCCTTCAGTGCCACCTCATGAGTAGACACGGCTTGGGCGACGGCCTGCTTGTCCATCTCGGGGGTCACCGCAGCCTGGCTCAGTGCCGCCTGGACGAACACATCAGAGTGAAGCCAGCCAGAGAACAGCTCCAGGTGCCCGGCCGCTAGGTTACGGTCGGTGCCTTGAAGATCCTCCCGCAACAGGGTCAGCATAGAGAGAGCGTACTCCAGGATGTCAGGGGAGGCGGAAGGATCAGGGGTCGGCAGTGCGGTGGAAGAAGGAGGAGACAACATTGTCACCATGGCCTGGGGGCCTGGGAGTTCCTTAGCTTTGGGACCCCAGCAACCAAGCCAGGCATCGGCACCTCCGGAGCCAGTGGTCCTACGAGGGCTGCCTCCTCCGGAGGACGCTCCCCCATGTCTCGCGAGGACGATTGGGCCAAGAAAGCGCGAGGGCCCTCGCTGCCCTTCCGCACGGAGGAGAGTACGGCCGCCACAGGCGATTTGATCCCGAGCAGTACCAACGCTTCCTCCTTCCTCTTCTTCGCCGCGGGCGTCGGCCTAATTGCGCAATAGAGAAGCACCAAGAATCAGCAGCAGAAGCAAGAACAAGGCAGGACGAGAATACTTACTGGTCTACCACGGCGTAGTCTCTCCGCTTCCTAAGCTTGAAACCTAAGAGCCTCGCAGCTTGAGGCGTGGGCGTGAGGGCTCCAGGCATAGAAGAGGGGCAGCAGATAGGCCGGAAGCAGCTCCAGGTAGCGTCAAAATAGGGGCGTCGTCTCGGGAGATCAGTGCCGACCTCCCCATCATTAGAACCTCGGCCGGTGACCTCCTTCGGGGACTGACCTTGGACCGCGTGGAGCCCCCTGTGGCGTGCAGCTCCCCCTTCTCAGGGGGATGTCGGCCTCGTCATCGTCATCAGACAGGGTGTGGAGGATGTCGGCCTTGCACAAGTCACACTCCTTCGTGGGTCGCCTCCAAGTCACACTCCTCCTCCTCCTATTCTTCCTCCTCTTCCTCCATGCGAGACTCGTCGGAAGACACGTCCACCAGAGTCATCGTCACTGGGATATTCGAGGGCGCAGGCGGCACAAGCTCACGTCCATCGAAGACAGGCATGGCGGCGTCAGCCTTCGCCCCATCTGAGCGGCGGAACAAGGGAACGAAGGAGTCCGGCAGGTACCCTTGGTCGTCCCCAACCAAGGAGCAGAGGGACAAGCGCAACTCCTTGTCAGAAAGGGCCTCTGGGCGTAGGCGGAAGTCGTACCCTCCGTCTCCAAGCCTCCAAAAGAGGCACGGGCGCACCTGAAGGGCAGCCACGTGCTACTTCATGAATTCTTTGATGATCATGGCCCCCGTAAGCTTCGCCGCCCTTGAGTCACCAGGCCTCAGGTTGGTGGTCATACTATCTAAAACCTGCGCCACCTGGGAGTCGGTGAGCTTCGCGCAAAGCCACCCCTCTTGGGACACAGGCATCTCCATTGGCAGCACTAGCCGGGGGTTAGAGCACTTGGCGTCCATCAGGACCCACTTGCTCCTGAAGCCCTCGGCCTTCTTCTCAGACTTCGAGATGGCGTTGGTCTTGTTGGCCGCGACGAAGCCAATGCACCCAGAGCAGTGGCCCTCCTTGATCTGTAGGAAGAAGAAGTGGCGCAGCAGCGCCATGGACGACATCACTCCAACATAAGCCTCGCAGTAGAAGGAGAATATCGACAGGAGGAGGATGGAGTTGGGATGAAGATTGAGAGCGTGGATCTTGTAATGGCTAAGGATGGAGTAGAAGAAGTCGGAGAAGGGGGGAACAGCCCGGCAACGATGCTGCTCATAAACAAGGGGTAGAAGGTGCTGCCTGGGGCATCCGACTCGGCGGAGCCATCCCAGAGCATAGTCTTCCTCTTCTCATCACCCTCCGCCGTCATCAGGAGCACGACGGCAAGGTTCTTCTCCGAAACGCTTGGCGCATCGAGCACCGGCTCGTACCAAGACGACGAGGGAGCGGCCCGAGCTTTCTTGGGCGCCATTGGCGGCAGGCTTGAAGTAGGATCCGGGCGGATCTGGAGTCTCTGGAAGCAAGGAGCGAGAAAGGGGATCTAGAGCAAACCGATGGAGAGCAACGAAGGCAAATGCAGCCCGCACCAGCCTTTTATCAGTCGGGCAGTTGCCGAGGCAGCGTGGGGAAGCGGAGACGCCCACGTCCCATCAATCGCCACGCATCAACTGAGGCCGCAGGCTGATTGGGGCCCGTGGCACTCCGCACTTGCCCCTTGGCTTTGCCTCGAAGCCAAGTCCGAGCTCGCCTTGTGCCTGGGGGCTACTATCGGCGTCCTAGGAACGGGTGTCGCCAGACTTGCCTGCCTGCAGCCCATCGTGTGGCTCCACCAGCGGCCCTGTACCACCCATCTTCATCAGCGAACTCTCAAGATGCTCGTGAGGGTCCAAGCCTCACGATGAAGATGACACATGACCTCCTCGGGGGCGGCCTCACCAGGCTGGCTCGCGAGGGGCGAAGAGGTCAAGGCGAGGGGCACCTCGCGAGGTCCCTGTGACGCAAGCCATGACGACCAAGGCCAGGCGGGCGCGAGTGTGCGCAGTGTCCTCGTTTCCTCTTTGGTGCTAAATGGGCAAGCACAGGTGAGGAGTCCCGAAGCATCAGGCAAAGGTTTCCATATCGGTGCAACAAGACCAAGACCAGCAGGACGGCAGGACGGAGGTCACCATGGAGCCCAGGACGGCGTCACCACTAGAGTCTTTGGCCGGCGAATACTACCTTTTGTCAGGATAACTTGTACTAGTTGTCTCCCTTTGAATTTGGTTGTTGTTGGATCCCTTCCTGCCTACATTTGGGAAGAGGACCAGGGCCTCTATAAATAGGACTAGCCACCACAGTAGGAGGCAACTGATAGGGGAAGACCATTAAGATCATCCACAACCATACAAGCTCTCCGACCTCAAGGGCACCTCTCCTCCGGAGGATGTTCTTCCCTTGTACTCGTTCATTCTCAGCCCAAGAGGCAATCCACCACACCACACTGGAGTAGGGTATTACACCACATCGGTGGCCCGAACCAGTATAAACCCTGTTTCCTTTCGTCTACGAGTTCGACGTGCTGAGCTTTGAGATTGCGGTGAGAGTGTGAGCTAGGGGGAGGAGAGATCTTCGTGCGCACCCAAGAGTTTGATCCTCAAGGGTTTTGCCGGAACCCGAAATCTGACACTTAGTGCATCCATTGCATGGAAATACCTACTCCTTGCATTGACAATGATTGATGGGCATCTCCATAGCCCATTGATTAGCCGTGTCAATGTGAGACTTTCTCCTTTTTGCCTTCTCCAAATTAATCTCTACCACCACATTCTATTCCACCCATATTGCTATATCCATGGCTTGCACTTAGGTATTGCATGGGGTTCAAAAAGCTGAAGTGCGTTAAAACATATGAACCAATTGCTTGGCTGACACCAGGGTAGTGCATGATTTATTATTTGTGTTAAGAAGATGGAGAATGACAAGGCTATATTCTTCTGTAGGGATAGAGTTCTTTAGCATTTATATTTTGAAGTGCATGATTGTTTGTTGGTATGCCTGAGTATTAATGTATTTATGTCAAATTATAGAGTATTGCTTTGGATCTTTCGGATCTAAATATTCATACCATAAAAAGAAAGATTACATGATAGACATGTTAGGTAGCATTCCAGCTAAAAAATTCTGCTTTTCTCGTTTACCTACTCGAGGACAAGCATGAATTAAGCTTGGGGATGCTTGATACATCTCCAACGTATCTATATTTTTTTACTGTTCCATGCTATTATGGTATCAATTGGATGTCTTATATGCAATTAAATATCATTTTTAGGACTAACCTATTAACCTGGTGCCCAGTGTGACTTGTTATTTTTGGCTTGTTTTTGGCATTTCAGAAAATAAATATCAAACAGAGTCCAAACGGAGAAAAAACTTCCAATTAATATTTTTTGACCAGAGGGGACCCTAGAAGGTTCGGGAGAAGACCTGACAAGCCACGATGGGGCGACAAGCTCGGGGGGCATGACCTCCAGGCTTGTGGGCCCCTCATGGCACCTCTTGGCCTAATTCCACCTCTATAAATTCCCAAATATTTCCAATACATCAGGGAGCCACCCAAAATACTTTCTCCACTGCCGCAAGTTCATGTTCTTCCGCGATCCCATATGGAGGCCTTCTTCGGCACCCTGCTGGAGGGGCAATCGATCATGGAGGGCCTCTACATCAACCTTACTGCCCTTCCCATGATGTGTGAGTAGTTTACCATGGACCCATGAGTCCATAGCTAGTAGATAGATGGCTTCTTCTCTCTCTTTGATCTTCAATACAATGTTCTCCTCAATGTTCTTGGAGATCTATTCGATGTAATCTTCTTTTGTGGTGTGTTTGTTGGGATCCGATGAATTGTGGGTTTACGATTAGAATATTCATGAACATTAATTGAGTCTTCTCTTAATTCTTTTATGCACAATTATTATAGCATTGCATTTCTCTTCGATCTATCCATTTGGTTTGGCAAACTAGATTGATTTATCTTGCAATGGGAGAGGTGCTTTGTAATGGGTTCGATCTTGCGGGGCTCGATCCCAGTGACAGAAGGGGACATGGCACGTATTTGTGTTGGTGCCCTTAAGGATAAAAAGATGGGGTTTATTCATATTGCTTTGGTTTACTTTGTCTACATCATGTCATCTTGCTTAAGGTGTTACTCCAATTTTCATGAACTTAATACCCTAGATGCACGATGGATAGCGGTGGATGGGTGGGGTAATAGTAGTAGATGCAGGCAGGAGTCGGTCTATTGTCTTGGACGTGATGCCTATATGCATGATCATTGCCTTGAATATCGTCATAACTATGCACTTTTCTATCAATTGCCCAACTGTAATTTGTTTACTCGCCGTATGTTTTTTGTTCGTAAGAGAAGCCTCTATAGAAAATTATGGGCCCGGGGTATACTTTTATCATATGTAAGATCCAAAATTACGTTCCTGCAATTTATTTACCTTTATTTTATTTTGTGTTTTATTTATTTATCTATCACTATCAGATTTGATCCGTGCAAATAACCGCCAAGGGGATTACCAACCTCTTGATCGTGTCGGGTGCAAGTATTTGTTGTTTTGTGTGTAGGTGCTGCTAACGAGGTTTCCTGTGTTTCTCCTATTGGATTGATAACCTTGGCTCTTAATTGAGGGAAATAGTTATCTCTACTATACTACATCATCCTCTCCTCTTCGAGGAAATCCCAACACAGCTCACAAGTAGCGGGGTGCTCAATCAATCTTCTCAAAATATCAAGTGGAACATGCACTCACAAAGTTGGTGGGGGTGGCTATTTATAGCCGCAGCCTTCCCAGAAGGGAAATGACCATTTAGGACATGAAGCCCAGCCAATGGCCAACCGACACGTTTCCAATGGTTGAATTTTGAGCACAATAGTAACATTACTCGAGGAATAAGTAATGCTAACTCCTTAGTCCAAAAGATACCTCTTGAAGCCCAGAAGAACAACGTCTGTGTCTTGCAAGTAAACTTTCGGTGCATAAAGAGTTTTCTCACAGTCTTGCATAGGTTTCGGCTAAGCATCACAAGAGGACCTATACGCCCCTTAATAGTACGGAGGCCCTATGACTCAAATTTGAGAAGAATAAGAATAACAAAAAATGAATACTACATCTTCGCTTCGTATTCGATATTCTTGACTGCAGTCATTCTTCTTTGGACACACTGAATAAGAATAGCTTAATGTCAGCAATAATTTCTAGGGGGTCATCTCTTTCACACAGTCTTTTCGGTATACTTCATTCTCAAAAAAGTATGAGTTTCTTCTCTGCAATGCAGATGTTCCACGATGAAGTTCTTCCAACATTGGGGAAGAATATAGAATTCTTCTCGGTGCTCCACGAACTATTTCTCTCTGTGTGCACTAGCAAACAAATCAGTCCCTTACTGTTTTTGACAACAATCTCCAAAACACAAGGGGCTAGATATTGTACCAACAAAAGCATTCTCTGGGGGTCTAGAATTTCCATTGGTATGTGTCTAACATAGCACATGCTATTGCATCGTCCTACTCGAGGTAAACTTCATACCACGACGTCACTGCCATAGTTTCCCCACTCCGGTTATCACTACAACAATTAAGGGTTTACCCATGGACGCGCCCTCACTAAGGGTTCTCCGTTATTCCCCTATGCATTACAAAGGTGAGACAAAAAGGCTTTTACTGTCATCTCAAATTACCTCAACATCCTAACCTTTACAATGATAGTAATATGCTCTATGGCGCTGCACCGGAAACGCTGAGTGCGACATCTTCACAACATTCATGAAGGCTATTAAACCAAACATTCAACAGAAAATCGCATATCCTTATTTACATTTTCAGCTCACATACATACCAAGGTTCATCCATATCCTGAGAACTAAGGGGACTATTCACACATGGATACGATAAACATCACAGGGATTGTGATGCTAAACATGGATGAAACAACTCATAGTGTTGTCTCATCACATAACTGATGTGGCGAGTTATCATTTCATAAGTAACCCGCTGTCTATATTTCTGTAGTCCTTAATCTCATGAAGGCAGCTCAGCATGTCAAAAACCACCATTTGAAATTGGGTGCCTTCCCAAGTTTCTGATCTCGTTCTTAAGGATTACCAAGAACAAGGCCTTCTGCCGGCTCAGGAAGAGGCCGGTTGGCGAGCTGCCCAAGGGGATGATATTCCTAAACACAGCGAAGGAGAAGTCGTGATCTTAGTATACCATCTCCTTGGAGGATTTTCTCCGCGCGGGTCAAAATTCTTCTGGGATTTCTTACACTATTTCAACCTTCATCCCCAAGACCTTGGCCCAAACTCCATATCCAATCTATGCCAATTCCAAGTCTTCTATGAGTCATACCTTCGAATGGAGCCCACTGTTCCTCTCTTTAAGGAATTTTTCTATATAAACCATCAGACATAATTTGCCGACGGTCCCAGCCTAGAACTCGGCGAGGTATCAATTCAGAGGCGAAGAGATTGTACTTTTCCTTCATCCACTCTAACAATTCACCCCAAGGGATATATTAAGACTTGGTTCTATTGCAAGAACACAACTCCGAATAATGAGAACCCCTTACCGGGTTACAGAGTTGACCGTCTTCCAATGGACTTTGACCTGCCGAGTCGGGTTATTCCAGAAGAGCATGCTCAAACCGCCCCTACCTGTACCAAACATAGAGCTTTGTTGGCCAACGGCTTAACGGGAGTTGACTTGACCCAGTGCTGGGTTACTTGGAGAATCATGCCCTTGAGTCGTCAGCTGGATGTAATGTGCAATTATTCAGGTGATTCAACAGATGTTCAACGGTATAGCTCTGATGACTTAGAACCTGATGAATTCAACAAATTTGTAAATAAACTGCTTGGGGAGACTCGGGAGAACTGCAATAAAATGGGGTTGCAGCCATTCTGCAAACTTAACCCGACTCCTCCGGTGAGTATGATTACTTTATCCAGTTTACCAATCCTTACTTATTCAGATATCTTTTCTTGGTAACCTTGTTCAACTATGTAGGCCATGTTGGGAAACGTAGCATGCAATTTCAAAAAAATTCCTACACTCACACAAGATCTATCTAGGAGATGCATAGCAATGAGGGCGGATTGTGTGTCTACGTACCCTCATAGACTAAATGCAGAAGCGTTTGACAATGCGGTTGATGTAGTCGAACTTCTTCTAGCTCTGACCGATCAAGCACCGAACGTATGTCACCTCCGAGTTCTGCACACGTTCAACTCGGTGACGTCCCTCGCCTTCTTGATCCAGCAAGGTGTCGAGGTAGTAGATGAGTTCCGTCAGCATGACGGCGTGGTGATGGTGATGGTGAAGTGATCTGGGAAGGGCTTCACCTAAGCACCGCGAGAATACGACCGGGGGTGTAAACTATGGAGGGGGCGCCGCACACAACTAACAATTGATGTTGTGTGTCCTAGTGGTGCCCCCCACATATATATAGGTTGGAGGGGAGGAGAGGCAGCCATGGGGAGCCCCAAGTAGGCCGAATCCTACTTGGGGTTCCTCCCCAATTTGCCCCCCTTACCATATTTCATCAAAGAGAAAAGGGAAGGGGAAGAGAGAAAG
>NC_041382.1:292679743-292762397 GCF_002162155.2 Triticum dicoccoides | reverse complement strand
TTTTTTCCTTATCCAATTTGGCCTCCTACCTAAGGGGGGGGGGGGCGTGCCACCCCTTGTGGGATGGTGTGCTCACCTCTTATGGCCCATATGGCCCATATCTCCCCCGGGGTTTCCGGTAACCCCCCGGTACTCTGATAAATACCCGATACTATCCGGAACACTTCTGGTGTCCGAATATAATCATCCTATATATCAATCTTTACCTCTCGACCATTTCAAGACTCCTTGTCATGTCTGTCATCTCATACGGGACTCGGAACAACATTTGGTCACCAAATCACATAACTCATATAATACTAAATCGTCATTGAACGTTAAGCGTGTGGACCCTATGGGTTTGAGAACTATGTAGACATGATCGAGACACCTCTATGGTCAATAACCAATAGCGGAACTTGGATGCTGATATTGGCTCCTACATATTCTACCAAGATCTTTACCAGTCGAACCGTCATGACAACATACGTTATTCCCTTTGTCATCGGTATGTTACCTGCCCGAGATTCGATCATCGGTATTCACATACCTAGTTCAACCTTGTTATCGGCAAGTCTCTTTACTCATTCCGTAATACATCATACTGCAACTAACTCATTAGTTACTTTGCTTGCAAGGCTTCTTATGATGTGCATTACCAAGAGGGCCCAGAGATACCTCTCCGATACTCGGTGTGACTAATCCTAATCTCGATCTATGTCAACCCAACAAACACCTTCGGTGATACCTGTAGAGCATCTTTATAGTCACCCAGTTACGTTGGGATGTTTGATAGCACACAAGGTATTCCTTCGGTATCTGGGAGTTGCGTAATCTCATAGTCGAAGGAATATGTATTTGACATGAAGAAAGCAATAGCAATAAAATTGAATGATCGATATGCTAAGCTAACAGATGGGTCTTGTCCATCACATCATTCTCCTAATGATGTGATCCCGTTCATCAAATGACAACACATGTCTATGGTTAGGAAACTTAACCATCTTTGATTAACGATCTAGTCTAGTAGAGGCTTACTAGGGACACGGTGTTTTGTCTATTTATGGACACATGTATCAAGTTTCCGATTAATACAATTCTAGCATGAATAATAAACATTTATCATGATATAAGGAAATATAAAATAACAACTTTATTATTGCCTCTAGGGCATATTTCCTTCAGTCTCCCACTTGCACTAGAGTGAGTAATCTAGTTCACATATTCATGTGATTTAACACCAATAGTTCTCATGTTTATATGATTAACACCCATAGTTCATATCACCATGTGACCAACACCCGAAGAGTTTACTAGAGTCAATAATCTAGTTCACATCGGTATGTGATTAACACCCAAATAGTACTAAGGTGTGATCATGTTTTTCTTGTGAGAGAAGTTTGGTCAACGGGTCTGCACATTCAGATCTGTATGTATTTTGCAAATTTCTATGTCTACAATGCTCTACATGGAGCTACTCTAGCTAATTTCTCCTACGTTTAATACGTATCTAGATTGAGACTTAGAGTCATCTAGATCAGTGTCAAAGCTTGCATTGACGTAACTCTTTACGACGAACTCTTTATCACCTCCATAACTGAGAAATATTTCCTTAGTCCTCTCTAAGGTAACTAAGGAAATTTTTGACCGCTGTCCAGTGATCTAGTCCTAGATCACTATTGTACCCCCTTGCCAAACTCATGGAAAGGTACACAAATAGGTTTGGTACACAACATGGAATACTTTATAGAACCTACGGCGGAGGCATAGGGAATGACTTTCATTCTCTCTTTATCTTCTGTCATGGTTGGGTTTCGAGTCTTTAACCAACTTCACACCCTACAATACAGGCAAGAACTCCTTCTTTGATTAATCCATTTTGGACTCCTTCAAAATCCTGTCAAGGTATGTACTCACTGAAAGTCTTATCAAGCGTCTTGATCTATCTCTATAGATCTTGATGCCCAATATGTAAGCAACTTCACCGAGGTCTTTCGTTGAAAAATTCTTATTCAAATATCCTTTTATGCTATCTAGAAATTCTACATCATTTCCAATCAACAATATGTCATCCACATATAATGTCAGAAATGCTACAGAGTTCCCACTCACTTTCTTGTAAATACAGGCTTCACCATAAGTCTGTATAAAACCATATGCTTCGATCACCTTATTAAAGTGTATATTCCAACTCCGAGATGCTTGCACCAGTCCATAGATGGATCACTGGAGTTTGCACACTTTGTTGGCACCTTTAGGATCGAAAAAACTTTTTGGTTGCAACATATACAACTCTTCTTCAAGAAATCCATTAAGGAATGCAGTTTTGACATCCATTTGCCAGATTTCATAAAATGCAGTGATTACTAACATGATTCGGACAGACTTAAGCATCACTACGAGTGAGAAAATCTCATCATGATCAACTCCTTGAACTTGTTGAAACCCTTTTGCGACAACTCGAGCTTTGTCGATAGTAACACTACCATCAGTGTCCGTCTTCCTCTTGAAGATCCATTTATTCTCAATGTCTTGCCGATCATTGGGGAAGTCCATCAAAGTCCAAACTTTGTTCTCATACATGGATCCTATCTCAGATTTCATGGCCTCAAGCCATCTATCGGAATCTGGGCTCATCATAGCTTGTTCGATCTACATGGTCCAGTAGTAACTTGATCCGAAGTTTATGATCATCATCATTAGCTTCCTTTCTAGTTGGTGTAGGCATCACGGGAACGGATTTCAGTAATGTGCTACTTTCCAATTCAAGATAACGTACAATTACCTCATCAAGTTCTACTTTCCTCCCACTCACTTCTTTCGAGAAAAACTACTTCTCTACAATGGTTCCATTCTCGGCAACAAAGATCTTGCCTTCGAATTTTTGGTAGAAAGTGTACCCAATTGTTTCCTTAGGGTATCCTATCAAGATGCACTTCTCCTATTTGGGTTCGAGCTTATTAGGTTGAAGCCTTTTGACATAAGTGTCGCAACCCCAAACTTTAAGAAATGACAGCTTAGGTTTCTTGCCAAACCACAGTTCATACGGTGTTGTCTCAATGGATTTAGACGGTGCCCTATCTAACGTGAATTCAGCTGTCTCTAATGCAAAACCCCACAACAATAATGGTAAATCGGTAAGAGACATCATAGATTGCAACATATCTAATAAAGTACGGTTACAACGTTCGAACAAACCATTACGCTATGCTGTTCCGGGTGGCGTGAGTTGTGAAACTATTCCACATTTTTTCAAATGAAGGCCAAACTCGTAACTCAAATATTCACCATCGCGATTAGATCATAGAAACTTTATTTACCTGGTACGATGATTCTCCAATTCACTCTGAAATTCCTTGAAATTTTCAAATGTTTCGGACTTGTGTTTCATTAAGTAGATACACCCATACCTGCTCAAATCATCTGTGAAGGTCAGAAAATAAAGATACCCGCCGCGTGCCTCAACACTCATCGGACCGCATACATCGGTATGTATGATTTCCAATAAGTCATCGACTCAGTCCATTGTTCTGGAGAACAGTGTTTAGTCATCTGGGAGAGCACAACCCATTTTATAGCCTGCTCCTCCGAACAAATCGTCAAAAAAGTTGATCAATTATGTCGTTAATTGACTATACGTTGACAATGATGTGGGTCCCAGATATCAACACGGTGGATTAGAGTAAAAACGAAGGGTGCATCTATGTAGAAAAAGAGGCGCTTGATTGTGTTCGGGAGTGGACCTGGTGGGTCTGTGCTATCATACTCACAACTACAGTCCTCTCCCGATTCACTATGTTGACATGGTCAAACGGTGGCGCCGAGGAGAGCGCACCAAGGTGGAGGATAAAGTGGTGTCGCCAATGTGTTGTCCTGGGTTGGGCATTCTTATAGAAGAAAATGGATCGGAACTATTTATGACGTTGACTATGATTTGCATGGGTCCATTGGTTCTAGGAAGAAAATGGTGGGAGAAAGAAGACTTGTCGCTATCTTTGCCTAAGAATAATATCAACTGAATGTAACGACACTATCATAGGAAATAATATCCTCCTGTTAAAATTTGACTTTTCAAATCATGAATTTAAAGAACTGGTGCATGAGCATTTAGCTTTATTTATTTACTTACTTTCTTATGTTTAGGGGACCATGAGCATGTACCTAGGCCGGATTCATGTGAGAGCCTCCCTTCTAGTTAATTATGGGCTCCTCTATTGGGCCTTCATCAGTGGGTTGCATGTTATCGACAAGTGGAAAATGTGTTCCGTAACAAAAATAGTATGCGCTACGTACGATACATGGCACGAAAGGATCGGACCGTGCAATGGCTTCCAAAACATTATGTTTGTCATTCTAACAACACATTTATTCAACCAACACATGAAATATACTACTGAGTGTACATTGAAAACAGTAGCAGCAGCAACCAGGGTTGGGGGTGCAACAGAAGCAGTAAGCAGGCCAGAAGAGTAAAGACACAACTCTCTCTTCCAAACCAAACATCAGCCATCATTACAAAATGGCTACCAAAAAAGAACAAGTGTATGCATCAAACTAAATAAAGATCCTACTACACCAAGTGTACGCATCTAACTAACTGGCTCAGTTAGACATTACTATTTATTAAGCTGTGGAGATTGGCTGACGTCTTGAACCAGATGGGTGCCCGACGGGGGAAACTCTAGCCAGCAGGTCGAAGTCTGATACTTGCGACCTTCTCTCCTAGTTTGGGTTGCAGAGTGTGGCGGCACATATCATGGTATGGTGCATGGAGAGACGCATGGTATGTTGTGTACACATAGTTTTGGCCGATGAACGAAATCGCGCTGCCAACATGATCCTTGCCGTCGGTTATCTCCTAGTTAATCGGATAATTCAGTCCGAGAACAAAGATCGTGTACCAAGGCTACTTACTAGCCTCAGGTTATTGAAGGCCCAGCGAAGTTGGGATCCTGCTCAAAGACCTTGTAGTGACTGTGATTGTATTCCATGAAACAACACGTCCGGTACGCGTGAACGATCATCAATCGTTCGCCGTCGTCTGATCGAGCCAGGAACCACCAGCAAATGCCATGGCACTATTCTTTGAAAGGTTCTGGGATTAGGAAGGGTTGGGACACTAGGCGGCCAACAACATCATATCAAGTTGGAGTCAAATAAAAAAGGGCTCTCACTATAGGGAATCTTAAGGACAACATGTTATGAGCATGAATATTTTTTCAGTAAAAGTCGACAGTAATATAAGCAAGCCATCATGATATCATAGGAAAGTAACATACTGCTGTAACAGCCATTTGTAGCGATGACTGGAATAGGCCAGCAATATGTCCAACCATAGAAGGAGTCGATGGCATAAATGAAGCCCTTGTGTTCAATGGCATCAGAGAACCATGGAGGATATATGATCCTGTGATGGACGTGCAAATTTACCCACCTAGCGCAGTGACCTGTCAGATGGGAGAGACCACGGTGGAAGAATGCAATTAGCCTGAAGTCTTTATAATTCATAGATCTTGTGAGCACTTGGCAAATTACAACCTTGAGCAAATCAAACTTGGTATCATGTTGGCTACTGTAAGATTCTGAGTATTCTGGGCCGCGGTGCCAAAGCAGTGCAGTGTTAATCGAAGGAAGGGGATCAATCTCTGGGTGTAGATCTCCACGAGCATCCAGTTGCCATGATAGTCGAAAAGCACCATCCAAGACTTTTTCATGCCGACCTAGTACATACCGTTAATGTAATCGAGGGTGACAAGGATGGGATCACAGTCAAGGGGGTTGATGCTCACCGCCCTACAATCGTTATGTTGCGTGACATGCCGTTTCTGAAGATCAAGAAACATCAACAAGCAAGGAGCTAGCTTAAAAAGCTGCGGCCTAAGGGCTTTGAGTTAACGGTACAACCCGACTAGCACGCGACGAGTGGCATGGTGCTGAGATTGTCCACACGCGAAACAATGAGCTTGATTACCTTTGTGGGGAGTGAATTCCAGCCACTCTTTCGGTGGACACTGCTTGGTTCTGCCATTGTTAGTGCTTGGGTTTCATAAGAGGGAGGAGGCGCCTTAGCGGGGGATGGAAGATTGGACGATTATGTGCGAACAAAGATGGAGAAGCGAATATGTGCTATGGGAAGTGGACAAGTGATGATGACTACAACACACCGCCTGACTTACGAGACACATACCAGTAGCATAGGGTCATATCGATGCTAGACAACTTGCTTGAGTGATCATAGTACTAGTACTCCCTACAGTACCTACTACTATGCCCTAGTATGCATATAGTGGAGTAGGACTCTGCTCTACTACTAGCACCAGAGGAGTAGTATATTCTAATCTAAAATAGTTACAAACTTCAATGCCCAAGCGTGGAACGACTATGAACCGCCATCAGTGCTAACTCCAATCCCCAATAATTGTTCACTTGGAGACATGGCAGTTGCAAACACCCACGATGCCATTACAGTATGTGTGTAAGGGTGGCAGTTTTTTCAAATACTATGCCTTAAAAACATGCCACTGTCGGATGGAAATCTTACGGTTACATGGGATTCGCCAGGATTGAGCTCGTGGCAAACAATCGCCAGATATCATACTATAAAAAGGTTAAAACACCTGGGGCTATAACTTGCACCGGCTGACTACTAACAATGATATGAACATAATTGTCAAATGGTCAAAGACCGTGTCTACGTGGTGTTTGGAGTTATATGCAAACTAGCAAGATGCCCGTGTAATGCACGGAACATCAAGATGCATGTTTTTACAAAACACCTGTTGTGATTGACCCATGTAGGAGTAATCCCATGTGTAAAAACTAATGATATCTTGAGAATTTTATCGGAAAAATGATATCTCGAGTATTTCATCAAAACAATGATATCTTGAGAAAGATGAGAGATAAGGTGAGGAGGAGTGGCGCGTGGTGGTGACTGGTGGTCGGACTGGGCGGAGCCATGGGGATGGACTGCGTCGGCAGCGGCCACCATGCCATATTGTTCCAGAGACTTCCTTTTTTAATTTCTTAGCAATGAGGTTACGGGAGATAAGGTTGAACGAGGCAAGGCCTTATTTGTAAATGTGGAGATAGGTGCGGGTATATTTTGTAAAACTGTCATAGTTTGCATTCTATCCGTCAGATATAGATCGGACGGTCTATATTACAAGATGGTAGGAACACCATCATCACCAACTCGATTTTTTATAAATGTAGATCTATAGACTAGGGAGGAGCACCATCTACTGCTTCGTGTGCTACTCCTGCGCTCCATTCGGCGGCCGCAACATCCCCTACAGCCACTCCCTCCTACACTCCATTTGGCGGGTGTCGGTGTCAAAACTAGCAGATCTCGGGTAGGGGGTCCTGAACTATGCATCTAGGATCGATGGTAACAAGAGACGGGGGACACAATGTTTACCCAGGTTTGGGCCCTCTCTATGGAGGTAATACCCTACTTCCTACTTGATTGATCTTGATGAATATGAGTATTACAAGAGTTGATCTACCACGAGATCGTAATGGCTAAACCCTAAAAGTCTAGCCTGACTATGATTATGAGGATCTATCTACGGACCTAGCCCTCCGGTTTATATAGACACAGGAGGGATCTAGGGTTGCACAAGGTCGGTTACACAGAAAGGAATCTTCATAGTTGATCGCCAAGCTTGCCTTCCACGCCACAGAGAGTCCCATCCAGACATGGTAGAGTCTTCTGTCTTTGTATCTTTGTGGCCCATCAGTCTGACCCATATCCAATAGATCAGATACCCGAGGACCCCTTAGTCGAGGACTCCCTCAGTAGCCCCTGAACCAGGCTTCAATGACGATGTGTCCGACGCGCAGATTGTCTTCTGCATTGCAAGGCGAGTTCCACTTTCCGAATATTCCAAGATAGTCTTCGGATAAAATGATGCTGTCCGGATCTGCAACACATGTACCACACACGACTGCAGGGAATATAATATTTTGTGAGTCCCACCTGCTGACAACTTTTTACAGGATGACATCACGTCTGTCCGCCATTATATCGAACCGTTTTTGTCTGCCATTCCACGCTTCAAGATGCGGTTTCCATTGGCACGTCTTTTCAAAGCAGAGATATTGTCCCCTTATTGCGGGATTCTCATCAATACGGGCGTGGGTAACCCAACCGTGCCATTTACACAGCCCTTGAGAATAGGCGAGTTTTAGGGCGAGTGGGGAGGCATTCGATATTCACTGCCTTTATAAGGGGATAAGGATTCCCCTTCTTTGCCCATGCCTTCTTTCTTCCTCTGTCCTTCGACTCTTGAGCTCTAGCACCCAAGTTCTCAACTTTTCCCCACTCGAGCAAGCACTCAACCATGTCTGGATCCGGAGGCCACGGCAAGTGGATGGCCTCCTCCGTCATGGAGAAGGACATTACTGAGCTTCGGGCGGTCGGGTATCTAGCGAAGGAAATCGTCCACCGTCTTCTAGCCAAGGGGCAAGTCGTTCCCATGCCGAAGCCCAACGGGAGGGTGATATTCATCCCTCATTTCCTCCACGGGCTATGGTTTCAACAACATCCTTTCGTCCACGGTTCTATTACCGGCTAGACTTCCACGATCTAGCCCCGAACTCTTTCCTCAACATCTCGGTGTTCATCGTCGTGTGTGAGGCCTTCCTCCGCATCCAACCCCACTTCGGACTGTGGCTCAAAGTCTTCAACGTGAAGCCAAAGGTGATGGATGGTTAGCACGCGAAGTGCGGATGCGCCATGGTGAGCAAGCGGACCAATGTCTCTTGGCCAAAAGGTACTTTCGTGGAGACTGTCAAGGAATGGTAAACTATGGTTCTACAACACAGAACCCCGCGGCCCCACCTTGGCTGCGGCTGCCGAATTCAACCCCGGTGCTCCAATGAAACTTACCTCCTGGGTTGAGAAGAGCCTGAATTGGTCTTCGTCAAACAAGTTGATAGCACTGCAGACATGCGTTCAAAGCATGGTGGATAAAGATATCAAGCTCTTCGATGTAATCCAGGTGATGCTAGTTCGCCGGATTCTCCCGTGCCAAAGCCGAAGTCGCCCTTTATGGGAGTTCAATCCGAAGAAACACCAAACTCTAAAGAGGCTCTTCGAAACCACTCACGAAGATGCGTGGGAGTTTCTCTTCAAGGGCAACGAGACACCGCCAGCCACAGACTCGGACCACGGGCATGACATTAACCACCTCGCCAACGAGGTAAGCCTTTAACACATCCTATACTTGCTTATTACAAAGATGATATCTGAACTTTTATCATCATTGCTTCTTCAGGAATGGATGGAGAGGGCAAAGCGGATTCGGTGTCCGGCTCCGCTGCCCGAGGAAGCAATCATCCCGCGCCTAGCGCAGATGCTGGTGCTGGTGCCCTATACGGTGTCCGAGAAGAAGGCCAAGGGGGTCCGGAGTGGCCCCGCCGCAAGGGCGCTTCGGACTTGACGTCTGAAGACAAGACCCGCTCCTCCGCCGCCCAAGATGACAACAAGGAGGAGGAGGAGAGCGACTCTCCCCCTACTAGGGGGAGGAAGAAGAGGGCGGCCTCCACAAATCTAGAGGCGGAGGCGCCCAAGAAGGGGAAAGTCCCTCTCGCGGACAGCTCCGCGTGGGATGTCGACAGAAGTCCGGAGCGACGCCCCCGGAACAAGCCCCTGGCAGCATCGTGAGTACTAAGAACCCACACACGTCCATTTATCTGGCCTCTCAACCTTATGGTATTTTATATGGTTTAATAATGTTATTACAGTCTGGCCCATAACAGCTCCCAGTGATCCTCATCAAGAGGTTCGTTGGACTAGAAGGAAACGGCAAGTGAGACACCGCCGGCCGCTCACCCTCCCAAGGTCAAGGGAGACGACGAGGTGTTGTCCCAAAGGACCTTCCCAGGCCTGGGAGAGGTTCAGGAGGCCGTCATGGTGGCGTCGGAGGGCGACACCTCAGCCGCCAGACACATGGGGGAACATACCCCCATGGAGACTAACGATGGGGGTCGTGCTCAATTCCGCCCCCATCTGAGAACGGATTCGGAGACCCATACAGCCCTGGAGTCCGACAAGCAGCCTCCTTCAAGAGAAGGAGGCGTGCCCGTCGCGTAGGCGACCTCTCTCCAACCAGAGGCGCCGGATAATCTATTGGAAGCACTACGGGGCGCTTCCATTGTGAAAGAACAACGTATCCTTATGGGTACGGTGATTGAGAAGGTTCAATCCGTCAAGAGCGGACTGCCCGAAGCCTGCAGCGGCCTGCTGACAGGTTTTGAGGTAAGCGGCGTTAACCGAGAAAATCCCAATATAAACAGTAGCCCCTGAGACACTGTCCGGTGTTTGGAAAGAAAAGCCGGACAGAGGATCAATAAAATTTCGCAGGAAACTAACCAAACTGTGTCTGATGTGAATAAGAAGGCATCGTTGTTGGCCGCAACCTCTCACACTGCCGAAGTCTCCAGACTAAAGCAGAGACTGGAGGTGGCCGAAGAGGAGCTCGGCCAGGCGGGGAAGCAGCTGGAAGACCAGCAAGGTATGTAGTGACTCGATATGTATTCAGAAAGAATAAATGATGTATATTGACCGTAGTGTCATTATATGTGTAGGAGCGGCGACTGAGATCGAGGCCCTTAAAAAGGCCCTGGCCGAAGCCGAGGGGAAAGCTGCCAAGGAGCAGGCCACTCGTAAGAAGCTTCAGGCCAGGCTGAATGAGGTCCAGCAAGAGCTCCAATATGTTGTGAAGAAGCATGAGGCCTTGGAGGGTGATGTTTCGGACGAGAGGCCGAACTCTCAAAGGCTCGCCAAAGCGCGGAAGCGGCCCAGGTTGAAGCCCAAGGTGCCCTCCAGGAGATCCAGGAGGCCAAGAAGATCGCAACGGTTAAGGCATTTAGTATGCAAAGCAAGTCTGTGAAGAAGAAATATTTCCTACTAACCCGGATTCGGAGTTCTCTAGGGGCATTTGAGATCTGCCGCACAGTGTGTCCGACACCGCGGAGTTCTTCCAAGCCAAATAGGGGAGCTCAACGGAGAAATAGTTCTAATCGCAATACCTTGCACCAGAGCATCCCGTGCCCTTCACCGATCAGCTAAAACAACCGGTTGAGCTGCATAGGGTGGCCGAACTGGCCATGAAGGATTTGATAATCCGGCTGTGGCCTGGCAAAGCTATGCCCGACAGCTACTTCGAGTTTGTGAAGCGGCTGGTGAACACCTGTCCTCGGCTGAACGTCGTCATGCGATCGGCCTGCATTGAAGGTGTGCGCATGGCCTTCGCCCACGTCAAAGTGTGGTGGGCGAAGATGGACGCCGTCAAGCTGACGACCGAGGGGCCAACAGAGGGCAAGGAGCACCGCACGCTCGAGCGGTATTTTGCAGATGTCCTGGAGGGGTCTTGCATTGTAGCAACGCAATGTGCGCAAGACATTATTTTTGAATGAATACATTCATGTTGTCTTTGCCTTGTATGATGAAACAAAATTGCTATGTAATATAATGTGTGTTTTTTTTAAAAAATCTCCTCCTGTGCGGCTGTGTTATGTGAAATCTAAGAGTTGGCCAGTCGTCGGCTTCTGCCCCCACGTAGGAAATACGGGGGTGTTCGGGATGTAATCTAAACACTCCAGATCCAATTGTTTGGTCATTGAAGGAGGTGTTTAGCGCGACAAACTAGGCAATCGGACTATTCGGCTTTAGCACCCTCACTTAGCCATAGGAGGTTGATAATAGAAATATAGGCGCAGCCCCTAGTATCCGGACTAGGATGCTGTAAACACTTGATCGGGTAAGTACCAATCCCTTGCGGAATGCGGAAAAAATCTCGAAGGATTTGAGACCGCCGACAGTCGGTTTTCAGCTTTCTCTACTGAGGTGCTCACTTGGGTAAACCAGGGCACAATTGCAGTAATTATCCCTTTACTACCCTAGCCGATACAGCGGAACGTAAGGTAGTAAGAACATGAGCCTGGCAAGCCAACTATTGACCAAAGATATGATTTGGAGCCAATGCATATAGTGCTAAATTCGGGGTGCCGAACTGTACTGTGGAAGTGTTCAGACTTTTGTTGCCATGTTATGGGGCGCTATGAAGCCCCTGGAAAATTGAAACGCACCAGAGTGTACGGGTGTTATCTGATAAAGTTACCAGAAAAGAAAAGACAAAAAGGAAGAAAAAGAAGAACATGTGGTAAGCTAGAGATGTAAAATTTGGGCCGCAAACTGTTTCTATTACAATTTCGTTTGTGCGTTAAAGCGCATTTATACAAGTAATGCAATCAGCAGAAGGCTATTTACTATGCCTTAACTAAGGGAGAGCTGTGTGTGGGTCCTAAAAAATAGTTAAAGGGATCGTTAAAGAAACCACCTAAAGATTCCCTAGTACATCCATGCTTCTTGTCGCCTTGGTGTTTTTATCCTTTGAAAAGAATCGATGGTCAAGCCGTCAGGAAAGGCGTGTGAAAAAAACAGAAAAGAGGGGATATAGTGAAATTATGTGTGTCCGGGGCGGTCGAGCCGTATTGCGGATCACAAGCTAGTTATGCCTCCATCCGTGTCCATGGTACTTTTAGTGTGTAATTATGTATGCACGGTGCTATTGCCTCCACGTGGTCAGGACTGGGACAGAGGCCAAATTGCTAGTCGAGCTCTTGATGAGCCGAGCTGTCGTTCTACAGAATGGTTCGGACTCTCTTAACAATGTCCGAGGGATCGGCTATCGAATTGAGGTCCTTGGAAAGGCCGCCCTGTACCTCTATCGCTAAGGCAGCAGTGTGATCCTCGGTGCGGAGGGAGCGTTTCGTGTTTCCATTGACTGTTATGACGCCGCGTGGTTCGGCCATCTTGAGCTTGAGATAAGTGTAGGGTGGCACCGCGTTGAATCAAGCAAATGCGGTTCGTCTGAGCAGTGCGTGGTAGCCACTATGAAAGGGGACCATATCGAAGATTAACTCCTTGCTTCGGAAGTTGTCCGGAGATCCAAAGATAGCCTCTAGTGTGATTGAGCCCGTACATCGGGCCTCTACGCCCGGTATGACTCCTTTAAAGGTAGTCTTTGTGGGCTTCATCCGTGATGGGTTAATGACCATTTTGCGCATTGTATCCTGATAGAGTAAGTTGAGGCTGCTGCCACCGTCCACCAGGACTCGCGTCAGGTGGAACCCATCAATTATTGAGTCCAGGACCAGTGCGGTTGAATAGCCATGATGGATACTGGTTGGATGATCCCGGCGATCAAAAGTGATCGGGCATGATGACCATGGATTAAATTTTGGGGAGACTGGCTCTATCATGTAGACGTCCATGAGCGTGCGCTTGCGCTCCCTCTTGGGGATGTGGGTAGCGTATATCATGTTCACCATTTTGACTAGAGGGGGAAACTTCTTATGTCCCCCTATGTTCGGCGGCCGGGGATCCTCATCGTCGTCTTTGCTTTGTGATCCCTTATCCTTCTTTTCGGCATTTAACTTGCCAGCTAGTTTAAAAACCCAACAATCTCTATTGGTATAATTGGGTGGTTCATCTGGGGTGCCATGAATCTGGCACGGACGATCAAGTATGCGGTCCAAGCTAGATGGGCCCGAATTGTTCTTTTTGAACGGCTTCTTCCGCTAACCGGACATAGAGCCACTGAATCCGGCATTGACAGCCGTATCCTCGATGTTGTCATTGTTGTTTCGATGCTTCTATCTGTTGCGTCGAGACTTGTCGTTGCTATTTTTAGCTTCAGGGGTGCCGGCATCACTTGTGTTGTTTTTTCTACGGGCCAACCAACTATCCCCGCCCACACAAAAGCGGATCATGAGTGCCGTGAGGGCCGCCATAGACTTTGGTTTCTCTTGGCCAAGGTGACGGGCAAGCCATTCGTCGCGGATGCTTTGGTTAAAGGCTGCTAGGGCTTCGTCATCCGTACAATTGACTATTTGGTTCTTTTTAGTTAAGAACCTAGTCCAGAATTTCCTGGCAGACTCTATAGGCTGTTGAATTATATGGCTTAGGTCATCAATGTCCAGAGGTCGGACATATGTACCCTGGAAGTTATCAAGGAAGGCCTCTTCCAAGTCCTCCCAGCTGTCGATGGAATTTTCGGGCAGACTATTCAACCAGTGCCGAGCTGGTCCTTTGAGTTTTGGGGGGAGGTATTTAAAGGCATGAAGGTCGTCGCCTCGGGCCATATGAATATGGAGAATGAAGTCTTTGATCCATACCGTGGGGTCTATGGTTCCGTCGTATGATTCTATATTCACGGGTTTGAACCCTTCTGGGAATTCATGTTCCATGACTTCGTAGGTGAAGCAATGAGGGTGTGCGGCACCTCTATATCGGGCCGTATCGCGACGTAGCTCTAAGGGAGTCCGTCTGTGGCTTTCAGCCCGTGCATGACTAGGTTTGTCACGTCCGAATAGATGGCCATCGTTGCGTGTAGGGGCACGTCCTCACGACCTATAGATCGATCTGGTATGTCCTGCTTTATTGTTTAGGTCCTGCCAAAGGTCATATGTATGACCACGAGATGGTCTACCTCTGCCTTTGTGATGAGGCGGGGCAGGCTGGTATTCGGCTTGAGTTGCCGTTTTATCCTGACCATGTGGTGGTCGGTTAGCCGTATTACGCGATGGTGGTATGTGTTCCGGCGCCTCGTTGTTGAACTGAGGTAGCAATTTGCGCTTCGGGTAGCTTTTGGCTGGGCACTTGAGGCCGTATTCTTCGGCTGCTAGGACATCGGTCCATTTATCATTGAGCAGATCTTGGTCAGCTTGAAGCTGCTGCTGCTTCTTTTTCAGGCTCCTTTGTAACACCCCGGATATGATTTACCCAATATGTAATCCAACTCTTGCCGTTTCTGGCGTTAAGTTATTGTATTTCCTCGGGTTCGGGTTTTGTCTCCGTGTGTTGTTGTTGTTGTCATGCATCTCATATCATGACATCATGTGCATTGCATATGCATACGTGTTCATCTCATGCATGCGAGCATTTTCCCCGTTGTCCGTTTTGCATTCCGGCGCTCCGTTCTCCTCCGGTGGTCATTTCTACCTTTCTTTCGTGTGTGGGGATTAAACATTTCCGGATTGGACCGAGACTTGCCAAGCGGCCTTGGTTTACTACCGGTAGACCGCCTGTCAAGTTTCGTACCATTTGGACTTCGTTTGATGCTCCAACGGTTAACCGAGGGACCGAAAAGGCCTCGTCTGTGTTGCAGCCCAACACCCCTCCAATTTGGCCCAAAACCCACCAAAGCCCTCTCCATCATCTAGAGCATTCGATCACGATCACGTGGCCGAAAACCGCACCTCATTTGGACACTCCTAGCTCCCTCTATGCCTATATATACCTTCCCCATTCGAAATCCCGGGTATTTCCACCCCTAACCCTAGATCCGCCCCTCTCCGCGCGGCCGGACACGTCCGCCGGCCGCCGGACAACGTCCGCCGCACCGCCTCCCGCGCCGCCGGCCCGCGAGCCCAGGTCAGGCCTCCGCGGCCCGGATCCTCCCCGCCGCCTCCTCGCTCCAGGCGCGCCGCCCCGACGCCGGAGCTGCTCGCCGCGCCGCCATGCCATCTCGCCGGCGAGCTTAGAGCTCCGCGCCGGCCACCGCCCGACGCGGCCGGACCTCGCCGCCGCCCCACGCCGCGGTCGCCGCCTCCGCCGCCCCACGCCGCGGCCACCGCCGTCTCCGGCCATCACTCCGGCCTCCCTCGTCGTCTCCGGCCACCGGCGCCTCCTGAGCTTCGGCGAACAGTGCTTCCCCGCCGGTCCTCGGTTCCCGCAACCTCAGATCTGGATCTGGAAACCCTAGGGGTTGATTTTTCCCTAAGTCCCTAATTATTTTGCCATGTTCATCATGTTGTATCTCCTCATCCGTAGATCCGTTTTGGGCATATAGCATATCAAATTGTTCGTCTCGGAGGGCACATCATGTCATATCATTGCATCATTTTCATTTGAGTTCATCTTGATGCCCGAAATGCTGTTGGAAGAGTGCTATTTGAGATAATTGTCACATCTGCTGCTCCAAATAGCTATTTGTCATTTTTGCCATGATTATTGTGTGCATGACATGCCCCTGAGCTCTACATATGTTTTGTTATATGCTTTGTCATCTTCCCAGTGGTGCCATCCATGTATTTTTGTGATGTGTGTGGTGACTAGCACAATCTTGCAAAGTGGTGAATTTGTTAATGCTGATTTCAGGGACTTAGCATTTCCACTAACTCCTTGAACTGTTCTTATCAATATGCCATATGTTCATGTTGTTTCCTAGTGATCCGTGTCTCTTTTGAGGATGATCAGTAAGAATGTTTTGTTAATCTTGTAGTGCTCTATCCATCCATGTATTTGGTTGCAATTATGGAGCACCATAGCTTGAGTCAATCGAGCTTTACTTTTGTCATTTCGTGAATCTGGGCAGATTGTCTACTTTTTAGCGATTTTGCCGAGGATGTTGTAGTTAATCCGTGCACGATATGTTATTGTTCTTGCCTTTTCTAGCTTGTATAATGTGTATTCTTGATGGGTGTATACTTAGGTTGTCATGACTTGCTCTGTAGTGAGTGCATCGAGCTCGTAAACATGCCTACTTGATATCTGTTTTGCATGGTCCAGTTTTTCACTAAGTCTGTGATCTGTTTGTGTTTTTGCCATGTTCACATGCTTGCAATTGTATTTTCTGATCCCTTTTGGCTCAAGGTCACTAAGGGACTTTTGTTAAGATCTTTGAGTAGCTCCTCTCCATGCTTTACTTTGCCATGTTCAGCCCTGTATCATATAGTTTTCATGCTCCGAAGTGTGCTACCTGATCTGAAATTCCAGACAAGTGTTAATTTCACTAAGTCTGAGATCTGTTTACCAATTGCACTTTTGCCATGCTTGTTTGAATCTGTTAATGGATGAATTGGCCGTAGCTCAGTGTTCCTCTTTTGTTAAGCATCATGAATGGATCCCTGCCATGTATTTTGTTGCCATGTTTGGGTGCTGTAGCTTGTTCATCTTGTTGAATTTAGATGGTCACTTGATGTATATCGCACACGGGTGCCATATTTGTTTTGCTTGCCATTTCCAAACCGTGTCTCCGATTCCGGCGTTCTTTATATTGTTTTCGAGTGAAATCATCTCACCTTTCCAGTGGCATAGTTGGATTTCCATGTTGAGGCCAGGTTCACTCATTCCTTGCCAAATCTTGCATATGCATCACATATCGCATCCCGCATAGCTTACCATGTTTGCATCATATTGTTTGAGTTGTGCACGTGGTTGATTGCGTTCCTTTTGCTTGTTTGTCTTGCTTGGGTAGAGCCAGGAGAAGAGTTCGCTAACAAGGAGCCCGTTGAGTTTTCTTTCGAGGATCCAGTCAACTCTGACAACGTTGCAGGCAAGATGATCATACCCTCGAAATCACTACTATCTTCGCTTTGCTAGATACTTGCTCTTTTGCTATAACTATGCTACGATGCCTACCACTTGCTTATCATGCCTCCCAAATTGCCATATCAAACCTCTAACCCACCATGTCCTAGCAAACCATTGATTGGCTATGTTACCGCTTTGCTCAGCCCCTCTTATAGCGTTGCTAGTTGCAGGTGAAGATTGGAGACTGTTCCTTGTTGGAACATTATTTACTTGTTGGGATATCATTATATTATCTTGTTATCTTAATGCATCTATATACATGGTAAAGGGTGGAAGGCTCGGCCTCTCGCCTAGTGTTTTGTTCCACTCTTGCCACCCTAGTTTCCGTCATATCGGTGTTATGTTCCCGGATTTTTTGCGTTCCTTACGCGGTTGGGTGATAATGGGAACCCCTTGATAGTTCGCCTTGAATAAAGCTTTTCCAGCAATGCCCAACCTTGGTTTACCTTTTGCCACCTAGCCTTTTTTTCCCTTGGGTTTCCGGAGCCCAAGGGTCATCTTATTTAAACCCCCCCGGGCCAGTGCTCCTCCGAGTGTTGGTCCACCTCGTCAGCCGCCGGTGGCTACCAGGGGCAACTCTGGGCTGGCCTACTAGAAGTTTAGACAATCTGAGTGTGCCCTGAGAATGAGATATATGCAACTCCTATTGGGATTTGTCGGCACATTCGGGCGGTGTTGCTGGGTTGGTTTTAATTTGTCGAAGTGTCTTGTAGAATCGGGATACAGAGCCTGATCGGAATGTCTCGGGAGAAGGTCTATTCCTTCGTTGACCATGAGAGCTTGTCATGGGCTAAGTTGGGACTCCCCTGCAGGGATTGAACTTTCGAAAGCCGTGCCCGCGGTTAGGAGCAGATGGGAATTTGTTAATGTCCGGTTGTAGATAACTTGAACCTTAACTTAATTAAAATGAACCAACCGTGTGAGTTACCGTGAGGGTCTCTTCTCGGCGGAGTCCGGGAAGCAAACACGGTGTTGGAGTAATGCTTGCCGCAGGTTGTTCTCTAGTTACTCGTTCACGCTTTGCTATCCCTTCTCGCTCTCTTTTGCGAATAGTTTAGCCACCATACATGCTAGTCGCTTGCCGCAGCTCCACATATTTTACCTTGCCTTTCCTATAAGCTTAAATAGTCTTGATCGCGAGGGTGCGAGATTGCTGAGTCCCTGTGGCTCACAGTTTACTTCCAAACCAGATGCAGGGCCAGACGACTCCGTTCCAGATGACGCGTTAGAGCTCAAGTGGGAGTTCGACGAGGACTCACGCCGTTACTATGTATCTTTCCCTGAAGATCAGTAGTGGTGCCCAGTTGGGACGATCGGGACCGTGTCGCATGTTGGGTTGGTCTTTTATTTTGGCACCGTAGTCGGGCCATGAGTGATTGGATGATGTAATGCTATTTATGTACTTTGTGTGACGTGGCGAGTGTAAGCCAACTATGTTACTTTTCCCCTTATTATGTATTACATTAGATGTTGTGATGATTGCCTAACTTGCGACATTGCTTTGAATGCGATTATGCCTATAAGTCGTGCCTCGACACGTAGGAGATATAGCCGCATCGAGGGCGTTACAAGCTGGTAATCAGAGCCATCCCGACCTTAGGAGTCCCATTGCTTGATCGTTATTAGCGGCCGAGTTGAGTCTAGAAAAATGTTTTGAGTCATTTAGGAATTATATATCAGAGAGTTTAGGAATTCTTTTTACTCCCCAGTCCCTTCATCGCTCTGGTAAGGCATTCTGACATAGAGTTTTGACTATTCTCTTCTCAAATTTCACTAAAAAAAATTTAGGATCACACGGGTATCTTGGAATCGTTCCGATGGTTTTGTGACGAGAACACTGCTCTTGGTGCCTCTTGTCTTTAGGGGTTGTGGCAGTGTCCCGGGGAGTTGAGCTCCGAGGTGTTGTCGTCACAATTTTATCGTTGCAGTTCTGGAATACCTGAGTTTAGTACGCCGACATCGAAAATCTCTTTTATGTAGTTCGTTGGTGAGATAACCTTGACGCCACCCAGTACCGGGGACGGAGTTCGGGAGTATTGCCTTAACTTGTATAATAGATGCTTTTCGAAGGTTGAGGTAGGTGGTTTCCGAAGTTTTCTCGGTTATGTGTTGAAGGATGGATATAGCTGGATATAGGATTTGCTAGATTTGGGTGAGATATTATGCTTCCTCTGTATCCCCAACACCTGATTGCATAACCGGAAAGGTTCAGGAGTTTCATAGGTGGGAATTATTGTAGCTCTAGCTCTTCTTCCACGAATATTTGGTTTGAGATTGGGATTTCTTACCGAGTATTCGTTCTTGATCCGTACCTTGTTGATTTATTTCCTCCACCTAAATTCTATGTGGTTTCTCAATTTATGGATATGTGACCATTTCAATTGGAATGCATTCGTTCTTATGTTCGGATGTGAAGACTATATGTTGCAATTTTCATTCCGTTGGATTCAGCTTCAATATTTGTCTATCAATGTGCTAATGGATGTCAACCTCTTCAGGATGGCTCCTCCAATGCGCACGACTCCGGATCCTGATCCGCCACCACCTCCCCCTCCTCCGGAGGCATGGCAAGCTGTGATGGCCGCAACCAATGCAAACACGCAGTTGATCATGCAAATTCTTCAAGAGCGCAATCAAGCGAATCAAGGCAACCAAGGCAACAATCAGAATCACTTTGCTACACTCAACCAGTTCCTTGCTAACAGGCCAAAGACTTTCAGCAATTGTGTTGAGGCAACTGATGCTGATGATTGGCTCGTGGACCCGTGGAAGCATTTCGAGTGCAGTAACATCAGGCCTGAGGACTTTGTCAAGTTCGCTTCTTTCCAACTCAAAGACCAAGCTGTAGAATGGTTCCAGCAGTACAAGGATTCCAGAGGAGGCCATGTGATTACCTGGGATGAATTCTGTCAAGACTCCAAAGCTCATCATATCCCTCAGAGCGTGGTTGAAAGCAAGCGTAAGGAATTCCGCAACCTGAAGCAAGGCTGTTTGTCTGTCTATGACTACAACAAGTTGTTTCAGAAGCTCGCCCGCTTTGCTAAGCAGGACGTCCCTGACGAGAAGAGCATGATATATCAGTTTAGGGGTGGTCTCAGAGAAGAAATCCAGCTAGCTCTTGTTCTCTTTGAGCCCTTGAGGTACGATGAGTTATACAACATGGCATTGAAGCAAGAGGCTGCTCAACTGAGGTGTGATGCTTCCAAGAAGCGAGTCAGAGATGCTACTCCGTCTTCCTCTACTCAAGTGGCCAAGCAGCAGAAGTTTTGGCTTCCTCCTCCTCCGTTCCATCAGTCGTATCAGAAGAGCAAAGGTGGCAATGGATCTTCCCACCCACCAAACCCTGGCTTTCAGAACAAGACTTCGTCTCAAGCTCCAAGATCAAGTGCTTCGTATCACCGTCCACTTTCAGAGGTCACGTGCAACAAGTGCCAACAGAAGGGTCACTATGCCAACAAATGCTTCAATCAGAGGCGCCTCCCTCCTCCTCCTCCTGTGAGATCGGCAAGTACAGTTGTGGTCAAGCATAACCCCAAGCACGCCAAGGTCAATTTGATGAATGCAGCTCAGGCAGAGGACTCGTCAGATGTCATCATGGGTAACCTTCCTGTTAACGATGTTTCCGCAAAAGTTCTTTTTGACACTGGTGCACCGCATTGTTTCATCTCGAAACCTTTTGCATCTAAGCATGAGTTGACTTCCCAAGTTATGCATAAACCGTTAGCAGTTGTCTCTCCGGGTAAATGTTTGCTCGCTAACCACGAGATTCCGGGTATTTCTATCATGATGGGTGATTTCAAGTTTCCGGCTTCTCCAATGGTTCTTGGTAACTCGGATATTGATCTTATTCTCGGAATGGATTGGCTTTCTAAGAACAAGGCTCAGCTTGACTGTGCAGCCAGGCAGATTAAATTGACTCATTCGTCTGAGGATGTAATTGTCTTTGCCGCTCGGGATAATACAATCCGTCTGTTTTCTCTCAATGAGAAGGGTGAACTGGATGCCATCTCGCAAATTCCAGTCGTTTGCGAATATCAAGACGTCTTTCCAGAAGAGCTTACAGGAATGCCTTCACACCGGCCAGTTGAATTCGTCATCGATCTTGAGCCTGGCACGGAACCTGTTTGCAAACGTCCTTACAAGCTCGGACCTGAAGAGTTGAAGGAGCTGAAGAAGCAACTCGATATTCAAGAGAGAATGGGTCTCATCCGACCTAGTTCTTCTCCGTGGGGTTGTGGAGTTCTTTTTGTGAAGAAGAAGGATGGAACGGACCGACTTTGTGGTGATTACCGTCCATTGAACAAGAAGACTATCAAGAACAAGTATCCACTTCCCAACATCAACGAGCTGTTCGAACAACTCAAAGGTGCCCAAGTATTCTCCAAGCTTGATCTCCGTATGGGTTATCACCAGATTCGAATCCGTGAACAAGATATTCCCAAGACGGCTTTCAGGACAAGCTATGGTTCATATGAATACACTGACATGTCTTTTGGCCTTGTCAACGCTCCTCCGACTTTCTCTCGCATGATGAACTTCATCTTCAACGCCTACACCAATGACTTCGTTTTGGTCTATCTCGACGACATTCTAGTCTTTTCGAAGAACAAGGAAGATCATGCCAAGCACTTGCGTTTGGTTCTCGATAAGCTCAGGGAACATCAGTTCTACGCCAAGTTCTCCAAGTGCGAATTTTGGCTCAATGAGGTTCTTTATCTTGGACATATCATCTCTGCCAAGGGCATTGCAGTGAATCCTGAGAAGGTGTCTGCAATTTTGAATTGGGAACCACCTCAGAACGTGAAGCAACTTCGTAGCTTCCTCGGTCTCGCAAGCTATTATCGAAGGTTCGTGGAGAACTTTTCAAAGATTGCGAAGCCTCTCTCAAATCTTCTCCAGAAGCACGTCAAGTACGTTTGGTCTCCGGAGTGTGACATTGCTTTCAATACTTTGAAAGAGAAATTGGTCATTGCTCCAGTTCTGACTCCTCCTGATGAATCCAAACCGTTCGAGGTCCTCTGCGATGCCTCTCTTCAAGGTCTTGGTGCAATTTTGATGCAAGAGAAGAAAGTTGTGGCTTATACCTCTCGCCAGTTGAAGCCCAATGAGAAGAACTACCCCACTCATGACCTCGAGTTAGCGGCAATTGTGCATGCTCTTTTGACTTGGAGACATCTCTTATTGGGAAGAAAAGTGGACATCTTCACTGACCACAAGAGTCTCAAGTACATCTTCACTCAGCCTAATCTCAACCTCAGGCAGACTCGATGGGTCGAAATGATTCAAGAGTATAATCCGAGTATCGAGTATACTCCAGGCAAGGCCAGTGTGATTGCTGACGCATTGAGCAGGAAGGCTTACTGCAACAGTCTGATTCTCAAGCCTTATCAACCCGAGCTTTGTGAAGCTTTCCGCAAACTCAATCTGCAAGTTGTTCCTCAAGGATTCCTCACCAACCTTCAAGTCTCTCCTACCTTGGAAGATCAGATTCGCCAAGCTCAACTTCTTGATGCTATGGTGAAGAAGGTGAAGATTGGGATTGCCAAGAGTCAACCCAAGTACAAGTGCTACCGCCTTGATGACAAGGATACTCTCTTCTTCGAGGATCGTATTGTCGTGCCCAAAGGTGACCTTTGTAAAGTGATCACGAACGAGGCTCACAATTCTATCCTCTCCATCCACCCTGGGAGCACGAAGATGTATCAGGACCTCAAGCAGGCTTATTGGTGGACTCGAATGAAGCGCGAGATTGCTCAGTTCGTGAATGAATGTGATGTCTGCAGAAGAGTGAAGGCAGAACACCAGAGGCCAGCTGGTCTCCTCCAACCTCTTGCCATTCCAGAATGGAAGTTTGACCACATTGAGATGGACTTGTGACTGGGTTTCCAAAGTCAAAGCGTGGCAATGATGCTATATTCGTTGTCATCGACAAACTCACTAAAGTGGCTCACTTTCTGCCTATCAAAGAGTCTATCACTGCAGCTCAATTGGCGGAGCTCTATACCTCTCGAATTGTCTTATTGCACGGTATTCCATAGGTGATCTCTTCAGACCGTGGAAGCATCTTTACCTCCAAGTTTTGGGATTCTTTTCAGAAGGCCATGGGCACCAACATCCACTTCAACACAGCTTTCCATCCTCAAACTAGCGGTCAAGTCGAGCGTGTCAATCAGATTCTTGAAGATATGCTCAGGGCTTGTGTGATCTCCTTCGGCATGAAGTGGGAAGATTGTCTTCCATATGCTGAATTCTCCTACAACAACAGTTTTCAAGCAAGTTCGGGCAAGGCCCCATTTGAAATTTTGTATGGCAGGAAGTGCCGTACCCCTCTCAACTGGTCTGAAACCGGTGAACGTCAACTTCTGGGGAACGACTTAATCACAGAGGCAGAAGAGATGTGTAAAGTCATTCGAGATAACCTCAAAGCAGCCCAATCGCGCCAGAAGAGCTACTATGATAGTAAGCACCATGATTTGGCTTTCGAGATCGGAGATCATGTTTACCTCCGCGTCTCTCCAATGAAAGGTACTCGTCGCTTCGGTATCAAAGGGAAGCTTGCCCCTATATACGTGGGACCTTTCAAGATCGTCAGCAAGAGAGGCGATCTCACCTATCAAATCAAGCTTCCATCAAACTTTGCAAATGTGCATGACGTGTTCCATGTCTCTCAGCTCCGTAAGTGCTTCAAGACCCCTGACCGCACCGTCAACTTCGAAGACATTGAGCTCCAAGAAGATCTCTCTTATCGTGAGCACCCCGTTGCTATTCTTGAAGAGACTGAACGCAAGACTCGCAATAAGTCAATCAAATTCCTCAAAGTCAAGTGGTCACACCATTCCGACTGTGAAGCCACCTGGGAACGCGAGGATCACCTCTGTTCTGAGTACCCGGCGTTCTTCCAGTCCTAGATCTCAGGACGAGATCCTTTCGTAGTGGTGGAGTGTTGTAACACCCCGGATATGATTTACCCAATATGTAATCCAACTCTTGCCGTTTCCGGTGTTAAGTTATTTTATTTCCTCGGGTTCGGGTTTTTGTCTCCGTGTGTTGTTTTTGTTGTCATGCATCTCATATCATGTCATCATGTGCATTGCATTTGCATACGTGTTCATCTCATGCATCCGAGCATTTTCCCTGTTGTCCGTTTTGCATTCCGGCGCTCCGTTCTCCTCTGGTGGTCATTTCTACCTTTCTTTCGTGTGTGGGGACTAAACATTTCCGGATTCGACCGACACTTGCCAGGCGGCCTTGGTTTACTACCCGTAGACCGCCTGTCAAGTTTCGTACAATTTGGAATTCATTTGATGCTCCAACGGTTAACCGAGGGACCGAAAAGGCCTCGTGTGTGTTGCAGCCCAACACCCCTCCAATTTGGCCCAAAACCCACGAAAGCCCTCTCCATCATCTAGAGCGTTCGATCACGATCGCGTGGCCGAAAACCGTACCTCATTTGGACACTCCTAGCTCCCTCTAAGCCTATATATACCTCCCCCATTCGAAATCCCGGGTATTTCCACCCCTAACCCTAGATCTGCCCCTCTCCGCGCGGCCAGACACATCCGCCGGCCGCCGGACAACGTCCACCACCCACTCGGTCCACTCCTGTGCCGCCACATGGCGCCGCACCGCCTCCTGCGCCGCCGGCCCGCGAGCCCGGGTCAGGCCCCCGCGACCCGGATCCTCCCCGCCGCCTCCTCGCTCCAGGCGTGCCGCCCCGATGCCGGAGCTGCTCACCGCGCCGCCACGCCATCTCGCCGTCGAGCTTAGAGCTCCGCGCCGGCCACCGCCCGACGCGGCCGGACCTCGCCGCCGCCCCACGCCGCGGTAGCCGCCTCCGCCGCCCCACGCCGCGGCCACAGCCGTCTCCAGCCATCTCTCCGGCCTCCCTCGTCGTCTCCGGCCACCGCCGCCTCCTCAGCTCCGGCGAACAGTGCTTCCCCGGTGATCCTCGGTTCCCGCAACCTCAGATCTGGATCTGGAAACCCTAGGGGTTGATTTTTTTCCCTAAGTCCATAATTATTTTGCCATGTTCATCATATTGTATCTCCTAATCCGTAGATCCGTTTTGGGCATATAGCATATCAAATTGTTCGTCTCAGAGAGCACGTCATGTCATCTCATTGCATCATTTTCATTTGAGTTCATCTTGATGCCTGAAATGCTGTTGTAAGAGTGCTATTTGAGATAATTGTCAGATCTGCTGCTCCAAATAGCTATTTGTCATTTTTGCCATGATTATTGTGTGCATGATATGCCCCTGAGCTCTACATATGTTTTGTTATATGCTTTGTCATCTTTCCAGTGGTGCCATCCATGTATTTTTGTGATGTGTGTGGTGACTAGCACAATCTTGCAAAGTGGTGCATTTGTTAATGCTGATTTCAGGGACTTAGCATTTCCACTAAGTCCTTGAGCTGTTCTTATCAATATGCCATATGTTCTTGTTGTTTTCTAGTGATCCGTGCCTCTTTTGAGGATAATCAGTAAGGATGTTTTGTTAATCTTGTAGTGCTCTATCCATCTGTGTCTTTGTTTGCAATTATGGAGCACCCTAGCTTGAGTCAATCGAGCTCTACTTTTGTCATTTCATGAATCTGGGCAGATTGTCTACTTGTTAGCGATTTTGCCGAGGATGTTGTAGTTGATCCGTGCATGATATGTTATTGTTCTTGCCTTGTCTAGCTTGTATAATGTGTATTCTTGATGGGTGTATGCTTAGATTGTCATGACTTGCTCTGTAGTGAGTGCATCGAGCTCGTAAACATGCCTACTTGATATTTGTTTTGCATGCTTCAGTTTTTCACAAAGTCTGTGATCTGTTTGTGTTTTTGCCATGTTCACATGCTTGCAATTGTATTTTCTGATCCCTTTTGGCTCAAGGTCACTAAGGGACTTTTGTTAAGATCTTTGAGTAGCTCCTCGCCATGCTTTCCTGTGGCACACTTGGATTTCCAAGTTGAGGCCAGGTTCACTCATTCCTTGCCAAATCTTGCATATGCATCACATATCGCATCCCGCATAGCTTACCATGTTTGCATCATATTGTTTGAGTTGTGCACGTGGTTGATTGCGTTCCTTTTGCTTGTTTGTCTTGCTTGGGTAGAGCCGGGAGACGAGTTCGCTAACGAGGAGCCCGTTGAGTTTGCTTTCGAGGATCCAGTCAACTCTGACAATGTTGCAGGCAAGATGATCATACCCTCGAAATCACTACTATCTTCGCTTTGCTAGATACTCGCTCTTTTGCTATAACTATGCTACGATGCCTACCACTTGCTTATCATGCCTCCCAAATTGCCATATCAAACCTCTAACCCACCATGTCCTAGCAAACCGTTGATTGGCTATGTTACCGCTTTGCTCAGCCCCTCTTATAGCGTTGCTAGTTGCAGGTGAAGATTGGAGACCGTTCCTTGTTGGAAAATTATTTACTTGTTGGGATATCATTATATTATCTTGTTATCTTAATGTATCTATATACTTGGTAAAGGGTGGAAGGCTCGGCCTCTCGCCTAGTGTTTTGTTCCACTCTTGCCGCCCTAGTTTCCGTCATATCGGTGTTATGTTCCCGGATTTTTGCGTTCCTTACGCGGTTGGGTGATAATGGGAACCCCTTGATAGTTCGCCTTGAATAAAGCTTTTCCAGCAATGCCCAACCTTGGTTTACCTTTTGCCACCTAGCCTCTTTTTCCCTTGGGTTTCCGGAGCCCAAGGGTCATCTTATTTAAACCCCCCGGGCCAGTGCTCCTCCGAGTGTTGGTCCACCTCCTCAGCCGCCGGTGGCTACCAGGGGCAACTCTGGGTTGGCCTACCGGAAGTTTGGACAATCTGAGTGTGCCCTGAGAACGAGATATGTGCAGCTCCTATCGGGATTTGTCGGCACATTCGGGCGGTGTTGCTGGATTGGTTTTAACTTGTCGAAGTGTCTTGTAGAACGGGGATACCGAGCCTGATCGGAATGTCTCAGGAGAAGGTCTATTCCTTCGTTGACCGTGAGAGCTTTTCATGGGCTAAGTTGGGACTCCCCTGCATGGATTGAACTTTCGAAAGCCGTGCCCGCGGTTATGGGCAGATGGGAATTTGTTAATGTCCGGTTGTAGATAACTTGAACCTTAACTTAATTAAAATGAACCAACCGTGTGAGTTACCGTGAGGGTCTCTTCTCGGTGGAGTCCGGGAAGCGAACACGGTGTTGGAGTAATGCTTGCCGCAGGTTGTTCTCTAGTTACTCGTTCGCGCTTTGCTATCTCTTCTCGCTCTCTTTTGTGAATAGGTTAGCCACCATACATGCTAGTCGCTTGCCACAGCTCCACCTATTTTACCTTGCCTTTCCTATAAGCTTAAATAGTCTTGATCGCGAGGGTGCGAGATTGCTGAGTCCCTGTGGCTCACAGTTTACTTCCAAACTAGATGCAGGGCCAGACGACTCCGTTGCAGATAACGCGTTAGAGCTCAAGTGGGAGTTCGACGAGGACTCACGCCGTTACTATGTATCTTTCCCTGATGATCAGTAGTGGTGCCCAGTTGGGACGATCGGGACCATGTCGCATGTTGGGTTGGTTTTTTATTCTGGCACCGTAGTCGGGCCATGAGTGATTGGATGATGTAATGCTATTTATGTACTTTGTGTGACGTGGAGAGTGTAAGCCAACTATGTTACTTTTCCCCTTATTATGTATTAGATTGGATGTTGTGATGATTGCCTAACTTGCGACATTGCTTTCAATGCGGTTATGCCTCTAAGTCGTGCCTCGACACATAGGAGATATAGTCACATCGAGGGCGTTACATCCTTGCAGTGGCTATTAGCTGGAAATTGAAGCGCTCCTGCTCAAGAGGTTCCTCGGGCACGATGAAATCCTCAGTACCGAGGCTCGCCTCATCCTCAGAGAGTGGAAGATAATTACTGTCCTCTGAGTCTTTGTGTGTGGCCTGTTTACCAGGGCTATCCTGCCCATCTTCCCATTCATCCTATTCAGTAGCTGCGTCAACGGGGTCTTTGTTGTCTTCGGCACCTTACGGAGTGTTATCTTCTCCTGTGCCGGTGTTGCTGTCTTTACTGCAGCGTGACTTAGAGCGGCGTCGCTGACGTCGGCGCTTCGATTGTATCTTGGGAGGTTTATCCTCAACTTGATATTCCTTGTCATCGCCGCTATTCTCCTTTGGTGGATCCACCATGTATACATCATACGAGGAAGTGGCCCTCCAGCGTTCGGTGAATGGAAGGTTCTGGGCCTCTTGTTCTCCGGCATCGTCGTCCATACCGTCAATGTCGTCGGAGCCGTAATCGAGCATGTCAGTTAAGTCTTCGACAGTGGCTATGAAGTGAGCGGTGGGTGTGAAGTGAAATTCTCCATCATCAGTCTCCGGTTCGAGCCGGACACAATTCGACGGTGAACCTACCACTAAAGATGTCCGCGGTGCTGAATTCGGTAATCGATGACCGATCATGCTCGACATGCACGGACGCACATAGTTCGGAACTTATAACCGGAAACGAGTCCGTAGCTCCGGTGACATAGATGTTACTTGAAGTTAACTCTGTGTGCAGCTCCAACATCGTGGAGTCTGCGGCTTCCGTGGCGGGGTTGAGCTTCCTGTCCTCAAATGGCAGGACTTGCTCCAGATCTAAAGCCAGAGCGGTTTGAAGTGCAATTTCCTAGGTATGGCCCGATGACAGATCTAAGTCATGTTCATCGTGGTGGCTGGGAGCGGCTGTCGTGGTCTCGAATCCGTCGATGGTCAAGTCTCCACGGATATCTGCGACGTAGTTCAAGCTTCCAAATCTGACCTGGTGGCCAGGGGAGTAGCTTTCGATCTGCTCCAGATGGCCAAGCGAGTTGGCCCAGAGTGCGAAGCCGCCGAACATGATGATCTGTCCGGGGAGGAAGACTTCCCCTTGGACAACATCATAGTAAGTGATTGAAGGGGCCATCAAACCTCTTGACGATGACACAGTGGAACTCTCAATGAAAGCACCAATGTCGGTGTGAAAACTGGCGGATCTTGGGTAGGGGGTCCCGAACTGTTCTTCTAGGATTGATGGTAACAGGAGACGGGGGACGCAATGTTTACCCAGGTTCATGCCCTCTCTATGGAGGTAATACCCTACTTGCTGCTCGATTGATCTTGATGAATATGAGTATTACAAGAGTTGATCTACCACGAGATCGTAATGGCTAAACCCTAAATGTCTAGCCTGACTATGATTATAAGGATCTATCTACGTACCTAGCCCTCCAGTTTATGTAGACACATGAGGGATCTAGGGTTACACAAGGTCGGTTACAGAGAAAGGAATCTTCATAGTTGATCGCCAAGCTTGCCTTCCACACCAAGGAGAGTCCCATCCGGACATGGGAGTCTTCGGTCTTTCTATCTTTACGACCCATCAGTCCGGCCCATATCCAATAGATCGTACACCCGAGGACCTCTTAGTCCAGGACTCCCTCAGCGGGCGTTATTGGAATTTGGGGAGCACACTCGTGCGACTACTAGTAGCGACGACTTCACCGACAGTGATTTCTTCCACGACCACAGAAACCTCTTCCTCAATGACATGGGCGACAACCTCAACACCAACGGTGCTGCTCCCGTTGCACCATATGTGTTTCTATCCTTCCCTTTCGAAATCGTGGTAGAATTCATGTTTCTAGTCTATGTCCTTGATTTGATCTGTTCATCTACTATGCTAGTCCACATGATTAGTTTAATCTCTGTTATAGCCATCATGATTCATTTTGTGCTTATTCGGATTAAATCTCATAGTAACTTGCTCATATATTCAACAGGCACAATGTCCCATACAGCCACTCCCGTTTCATGGATGGCCTGGTCAATGCCTCCAAGGTGCCCTGCGTCTACAAGAGTTTCCGCTGCGAGAGGTACGTCGACCAGCACTCACTGGCGGAGCATAGTGCCAGATGCGCGCACGCGCCCTACTACTGCTATGAGTGCATGCCGCCGTTTGTGGGCTCGTCGGAGAGCCTTGTGCATCACCTCACGGCACCGTCTGTCGATCACTACTAGACCGCGAGGTGAGCATCAACTATGAGACATGCTATCCATTCGCCGTGCTACAGTCGCTGGAGGATCACCGCCGCCTGCTAGTCACGGAGGAGGACGACGGCGTCTTCTTCTTGGTCGTCGGCACTAATACGTCCATTTTGCATCATGCTTTTATATCGATATTTATTGCTTTATGGGCTGTTATTACACGTTATGTCACAATACTTATGCCTATTCTCTCTTATTTTACAAGGTTTACATGAAGAGGGAGAATGCCGGCAGTTGGAATTCTGGCTTGAAAAGGAGCAAATATTAGAGACCTATTCTGGACAGCTCCAAAAGTCCTGAAACTTCACGGAAGTTATATTTGGAATTAATAAAAATACTAGCGAAAGAATCCACCAGAGGGGGCCCACACCCTGGCCATGAGGGTGGGGGCGCGACCTACCCCCCTGGGCGCACCCCCTGCCTCATGGGCCCCCTGGCAGGCCTCCGGTGCCCATCTTCTGCTATATGAAGTCTTTCGTCTGAGAAATATCATAACAAAGCTTTCGTGAAGAAACTCTGTCGCCATGAGGTGGAACCTTGGCGGAACCAATCTAGGGCTCCGGCAGAGCTGTTCTGCCGAGGAAACTTCCCTCCGGGAGGGGGAAATTATCACCATCGTCATCACCATCGATCCTCTCATCGGGAGGGGGTCAATCACCATCAACATCTTCACCAGCACCATCTCATCTCAAACCCTAGTTCATCTCTTGTATCCAATCTTTGTATCGAAACCTCAAATTGGTACCTGTGGGTTGCTAGTAGTGTTGATTACTCCTTGTAGTTGATGCTAGTTGGTTTACTTGGTGGAAGATCATATGTTTAGATCCATTATGCATATTAATACCCCTCTGATTATGAACATGAATGTGCCTTGTGAGCAGTTACGTTTGTTCTTGTGGACATGGGAGAAGTCTTGCTATAAGTAGTCATGTGAATTTGGTATTCGTTCGATATTTTGATGAGATGTATGTTGTCATCCCTCTAGTGGTGTCATGTGAACGTCGAATACATGACACTTCACCATTTTTTGGGCCTAGAGGGAGGCATTGGGAAGTAATAAGTAGATGATGGGTTGCTAGAGTGACGGAAGCTTAAACCCTAGTTTATGCGTTGCTTCGTAAGGGGCTGATTTGGATCCATATGTTTCATGCTATGGTTAGGTTTACCTTAATACTTATGTTGTTATTGCGGATGCTTGTAATGGGGGTTAATCATAAGTGGGATGCTTGTCCAAGTAAGGATAGTACCCAAGCATCGGTTGTAACACCCACGATGCGGTCATATCTCCCACATGTCGGAGCACAACTTAGAGGCATAACCGCATTGTAGGCGTGTCGCAAGAGGGGTAATCTTTACACATCCCATGTACTGAGTAAGAAAGAGGTACATAGTTGGCTTACAATTGCCACTTCACACAATACATAAATATAGCATTACATCATCCAGATACAATAAAGGTCCGACTACGGAACCAAAATAAAGACAACACCAAGTGCATAAGATCCCCGATCGCCACAACTGGGCTCCACTACTATCATCTGGAAAGGAAACGTAGTAACGTACTGAGTCCTCATTGAACTCCCATTTGAGCTCAGGCGCATCTCTTGGAATGGTATCATTGGCACCTGCATCTGGTTTGGAAGTAATCTGGGAGTCACGGGGACTCAGCAATCTCACACCCTCGCAATCAAGACTATTTAAGCTTATGGGTAGGGAAAAGGCAGAGGTGGCGCTGCAGCAAGCACTAGCTTATATAGTGGCTAACTTATGCAAATGAGAGCGAGAATAGAAGGCAAAACACGGTCGAGAATCTATGTTCAAGAAGTGATCCTAGAACAACTTACATTCAAGCATAACACGAGATAGTGTTCTCTTCCCGGACTCCGCCGAAAAGAGACCATCACGGCTACACACGCAGTTGATCCATTTTAATTAAGTAAAGTTTCAAGTTCTCTACAACCGGACATTAACAAATTCCCATCTGCCCATAACTGCGGGCACGACTTTCGAAAGTTCAAACCCCGCAGGGGTGTCCCAACTTAGCCCATCACAAGCTCTCACGGTCAACGAAGGATATTCCTTCTCCCAGGATGACCCGATCAGACTCGGAATCCCGATTACAAGACATCTCGACAGTGGTAAAACAAGACCAGCAAAGCCACCCAATGTGCCGACAAATCCCGATAGGAGTCGCACGTATCTCGTTCTCAGGGCCACACCAGATGAGACTAGCTGCGAGTAAAACCAACCATCAAGTTTCCCCGAGGTGGCCCCGCAGGCAGCTCAGTTCGGACCAACACTCACATGAGCACTGGCCCGGGGGGGTTTAAAATAAAGATGACCCTTGAGTCCGCGGAACCCAAGGGAAAAAGTCTAGGTGGCAAATGGTAAAACCAAGGTTGGGCCTTGGTGGAGGAGTTTTATTCAAGGCGAACTGTCAAGGGGTTCCCATTATAACCCAACCATGTAAGGAACGCAAAATCAAGGAACATAACACCGGTATGACGGAAACTAGGGCGGCAAGAGTGGAACAAAACACTAGGCATAAGGCCAAGCCTTCCACCCTTTACCAAGTATATAGATGCATTAAAGTAAACAAGTTATAATAATGATATCCCAACAATAATCATGTTCCAACAAGGAACAAACTCCAATCTTCACCTGCAACTAGCATCGCTATAAGAGGGGCTGAGCAAAGCGGTAACATAGCCAAACAACGATTTTCTAGGACAAGGTGGGTTAGAGGTTTGACATGGCAATATGGGAGGCAGGGTAAAGCATGTGGTAAGTATCAAGGCATAGGCATAGCAATAGAGCGAGCAACTAGCAAGCAAAGATATAAGTGATTTCGAGGGTATCGTCATCTTGCCTGCAAAGTTCTCCGAGTTGACGTAAGCTTGATCCTCGTAAGTGTACTCAACGGGTTCCTCGATCACATACTCGTCTCCCGGCTCTACCCAAAGCAAGACACAAGAAAAGGGAACCACAATCAACCACGGTGCAATGCGCAAGCAACATGATGCAAAACATGGTATGATATGCGGGATGTGATATGCAATGCATATGCATGCTACGGAAGGAAAAGAATGAACCAGGCCTCAACTTGGAAAACCAAGAGTGCTGCTGGAAAGATGAGTTGATTTCGGTCGAAGTCGATATAAAGATCACCGGAATCGGATGCACGGTTTGCAAATGGCAAGCAAAACAATAATGGCACTATTCTGCAGTTAACAGCACGATGCCATCTAAAATGCATCCAGAAACTAAGCTACTGCACTCTAACATAGCAACAAAGCACGTGGAAGTGATCCACTCAAGATGCTTGACAAAAGATGAACACTGAGCTACCGCTAAATCACACAATAGCAGGTTCAAACAAGCATGGCAAAAGTGCAAAAGATATCAGGTTCACAGACTTAGTGAAAATAACATGTTAGGATTTAACACTAGGAAGCAATGTTTAGAGTAAGATAACAACAAGCTACAGGAACATATCATGGCAAAGCAAGGCATGCAATGAAACTAATAAAAGAATATAACAAAAGTCCCTTACTGACCATAAGCCAAAAGGGATCAGAAAATACAATGGCACCCATGTAAACATAGCAAGTTTCGTTATCAGATTCAGACTTAGCAGAAAACTGGACATGGTAAAAACAGAGTTACATAGGCATGTTTGCGAGCTCGATGCACTCACCACAAGGCATTGCATGACAAACTAAGCATACACCCAGCAATAAGACATGTTCAAGTAGCTAAACATGGCAAGAACCAACTCATAGCATGCATGGATCAACTGCAACAACCTTGGCAAAATTGATTAACACGTAAACAATCTGCCAGGAACATTTTATAGCAAAAGTAGAGCAAGATTGAGTCATGCTAGGGTACTCCATAATTGCAAACAAGGACACGGATTGATAGAACATAACAATATCTCAAAATCATCCTTACTGAACATGCTCAAAAGAGGCATGGATCACTCTGTAGCAACATGAATACAAGCATAAAAATAACATCAGGGAAATGACTTAGGAGAATTCTAAGTCCCTGAAATCAGCAACATCACGACAGCTAATTTGCATGCTTGTTCTAGTCACCACATTGATCACAAAAATACATGGCATACACCCCTGTAAAGATGACATGGCATAGCCCAAAACACATGTAGGGCTCAAGTTCATAGGAGGCACACATTAAACATGGCAAAAATGACAAATGTCCATAATCTGTTAAGAAACAGAAACTAACATTACATAGCACTCTTGCTATAGTATTTAGGGCATCAAGATGAACTCAAACAAGCATTGTGCAATGGAATGAAATGAAGATCACATCCAGACGAACAATTTGTTATATCACACGCGCAAAACGGAGCTATGGATGCAAAGTTATGATGCGATGAACATGCCAGAAAATGTTAGGGCCTTAGGCAGAAAACGGGGTCAACCCTAAGTTCTCGATCTAGATCTGGAGACACGCTTCGCGAGGTTGGCCGGAACAGCTCGCCGGAGTTGCGGGACGGTGGCCGGAGTTGCCGGTCCGTTCGCCGGCGACGAGGAGCACGCCGGTGGGGGCCGGATCCGGTGAGGGGGCGCGGGGCCGGAGCGGGCGGCACGGCACCGCGGGGTCGGCGGGGCTCGCCAGCGTCGACGGTGGCCGGCGAGGAGGAGAGCGGGCGCGTGGTGGCGGCGAGGGCGCGCCGGGCGCGGGGCGGCGAGGGCTGCGGGGGCCTGCCCCGGGCCGCGCGGGCCAGCGCGGTAGGAGGCGGCGCGGGCCACGTGGAGGACACCGGTTGGTCGGGCGGCGGCAGGCGGACGTGTCTGGCCGGATCCGGACGCGTCCGGCGGCGGGAGGAGGAAGAGGCTAGGGTTAGGGTCGTTTTTGCCCAAAATTTCAGAGGGAGAGGTCTATTTATACATAGAAGGAGCTAGGAGACTCCAAGTGGAGTGCGGATTTCGGCCACGCGATCGTGATCGAACGACCGAGAGGATGGAGGGGGTTAAGCTAGGTTTTGGGCCACTTTGGAGGGGTGTTGGGCTGCAACACACACGAGGCCTTTACGGTTCCTCGGTTAACCATTGGAGTATCAAACGAAGTCCAAATGGCACGAAGCTTGACAGGCGGTCTACCGGTAGTATACCAAGGCCGCTTGGCAAGTCTCGGTCCAATCCGAGAACGTTTAACACTCGCACACGAAAATAGGCAAAAGGGGGACACTAGAGGACATAGGAGTGCCGGAATGCAAAACGGACAACGGGGAAAATGCTCGGATGCATGAGACGAACACGTACGCAAATGCGATGCACATGATGACATGATATGAGATGCATGACATGGACAAAAAGCAAAACGAAGACAAAACCCAACAATGAGGAATATCATAACTTAGTGCCGAAAATGGCAAGAGTTGGAATACAAATATAGCAAGTTACATACGGGGCGTTACACCGGTCCACCAACATATCAAATTATCAAAGTACCGAATGCGAATCATATGAACGTGATGAAAACTAGCTTGACGATAATTCCCATGTGTCCTCGGGATCGCTTTCCTTCATATAAGAGTTTGTCCAGGATTGTCCTTTGCTACAAAAAGGATTGGGCCATCTTGCTGCACCTTATTTACTTTTATTACTTGCTACTCGTTACAAATTACCTTATCACAAAACTATCTATTACCGATAATTTTAGTGCTTACAGAGAATACCTTACTGAAAACTGCTTATCATTTCCTTCTGCTCCTCGTTGGGTTCGGCACTCTTACTTATCGAAAAGGCTATGATAGATCCCCTACACTTGTCAGGTATCAAGACTCTTTTCTGGCGCCGTTGCCGGGGAGTGAAGCGCCTTTGATAGGTGGAATTTGGTAAGGAAAAATTTATATAGTGTGCTGAAATTTACTGTCACTTGTTACTATGGAACATAATCCTTTGAGGGGTTGTTCGGGGTATCTTCACCCCAACCAGTAGAGCAAAGGGTTGTTCCTCAACCTACTAAACATACTGAAAATGTTTACTTTGAAATTCCTTCGGGTATGATAGAGAAACTGCTAGCTAATCCTTTTGTAGGAGATGGAACATTGCATCCCGATTTACACTTAATCTATGTGGATGAAGGTTGTGGATTATTTAAGGTTGCAGGTATGCCCCCATGATGTTATCAATAAGAAGGTCTTCCCTTTATCTTTAAAGGGAGAGGCATTGACATGGTACAGGCTATGTGATGATATGGGATCGTGGAACTACAAACGGTTGAATTTGGAATTTCATCATAAGTTTTATCCTATGCATCTTGTTCATCGCGATCGTAATTATATATATAATTTTTGGCCTCGCGAAGGATAAAGCATCGCTCAAGCTCGGGGGAGGCTTAAGTCAATGTTATATTCATGCCCCAATCGTGAGCTCTCAAATGAAATGATTATTCAAAAAATTTATGCTCGGCTTTCTCTCAGTAATCGCTCCATGCTCGATACTTCCTGTACTGAATCTTTTATGATGAAGACTATTGAATTCAAATGGGATTTATTGGAAAGAATTAAACGCAACTCTGAAGATTGGGACCTCGATGAAGGTAAGGAGTCAGGTATAACACCTAAGTTTGATTGTGTTAAATCTTTTATGGATACCGATGTTTTCCGTGAATTTAGCACTAAATATGGACTTGACTCTGAGATAGTAGCTTCTTTCTGTGAATCCTTTGCTACTCATGTTGATATCCCAAAGGTGAAGTGGTTTAAATATAATCCCCCCACTGAGCTAAAAGTAGTTTCTCCTATTAAAGTTGAAGAAAATACTATCACTTATGATGATCCTGTTGTTCCTGTTGCTTATATTGAGAAGCCACCTTTCCCCATTAGAATAAAGGATCATGCTAAAGCTTCAACTATAGTCAACAAAAGTAATATTAGGAGACACAAACCCCCTTGAGCAAGTTAAAGTTGAACCTAAAATTGCTATGGTTAAAGATCTCTTAGCCGATAATATTGATGGGCATGTTATTTACTTCTACAATGAAGCTGCTAGAATTGCTAGACCTGAGGCTAAAAAATAAACATAGACCTGTTGTAGCCATGCATGTTATTTCTGTTAAAATAGGAGGTCATTGTTATCATGGATTATGTGATATGGGTGCTAGTGTAAGTGCAATACCTCATTCCTTATAAGAAGAAATTATGCATGATATTGCACCTGCTGAGATAGAAGATATCGATGTTACCATTAAACTTGCCAATAGAGATACTATTTCACCGGTTGGGATTGTTAGAGATGTTGAAGTCTTGTGTGGGAAGGTTAAATATCCTGTTGATTTTCTTGTTCTTGGTTCCCCACAAGATAGCTTTTGTCCCATTATATTTGGTAGACACTGCTTGAACACTGTTAATGCTAGGATAGACTGCGAAAAGGATGTCGTTACTATTGGTTTGGGTGATATGTCTCATGAGTTTAATTTTGCTAAATTTAGTAGACAACCCCGTGATGAGGAATTGCCTAGTAAAGATGAAATTATTGTTCTTGATTCTATTGCCGTGCCTCCTAGTGATCCTTTAGAACAATATTTGCTAGACCATGAAAATGATACGTATATGAATGAAAGAAGGGAAATAGATGAAGTATTATTTAAACAGGGACATATTCTGAAACATAACTTGCCTGTTGAAATCCTAGGGGATCCTCCTCCACCCAAGGGTGATCCCGTGTTTGAGCTTAAACCATTGCCTGATACTCTTAAATATGCTTATCTTGATGAAAAGAAGATATATCCTGTTATTATTAGTGCTAACCTTTCAGAGCATGAAGAAGAGATATTATTGAAAACTCTGAAGAAGCACCGCGTTGCTATTGGATATACTCTTGATGATCTTAAGGGCATTAGTCCCACTCTATGTCAACACAAAATAAATTTGGAGAAAGACGCCAAACCAGTTATTGATCACCAACGACGGCTAAATTCTAAGATGAAAGAAGTGGTAAGAAAGGAAATATTAAAGCTCCTTGAAGCAGGTATAATTTATCCCGTTGCTGATAGTCAGTGGGTGAGCCCTGTCCATTGTGTCCCTAAGAAGGGAGGTATTACTATCGTTCCTTATGATAAAGATGAATTGATTCTGCAAAGAATTATTACAGGTTATAGGATGGTGATTTATTTCCACAAATTAAATCAAGCTACTAAAAAATATCATTACCCTTAGCCTTTCATTGATCAAATGCTAGAAAGATTATCCAAAGATACACATTTTTGCCTTCTAGATGGTTATTCTGGTTTCTCTCAAATACATGTGTCAGCTGATGATCAAGAAAAGACTACTTTTACTTGCCCGTTCAGTACCTTTGCTTATAGACGTATGCCTTTAGGTTTATGTAATGCACCTGCTACCTTTCAAAGATGCATGATGGCTATATTCTCTGACTTTTGTGAAAAGATTTGTGAAGTTTTCATGGATGATTTTTCTGTTTATGGATCCTCTTTTGATGATTGCTTGAGCAACCTTGATCGAGTTTTGCAGCGATGTGAAGAAACTAACCTTGTCTTGAATTGGGAGAAGTGCCACTTTATGGTTAATGAAGGTATTATCTTGGGGCATACAATTTCTGAAAGAGGTATTGAAGTTGACAAAGCTAAAGTTGATGCTATTGAAAAGATGTCGTGTCCCAAGGACATCAAAGGTATGAGAAGTTTCCTTAGTCATGCCGGTTTTAATAGGAGGTTCATTAAGGACTTCCCAAAAATTTCCCGACCTCTGACTAACCTATTACAAAAAGATATTCCTTTTGTCTTTGATGATGATTGTGTAGAAGCATTTGAAATACATAAGAAAGCCATGATTTCTGCACCTATTGTTCACCTGATTGGAATTTACCCTTTGAAATCATGTGTGATGCTAGCGACTATGCTGTAGGTGCTGTTCTTGGACAAAGAGTTGATAAAAAATTAAATGTTATTCAATATTCTAGTAAAACTCTAGACAATGCCCAGAGAAATTATTCTACTACTGAAAAGGAATTCTTAGCACTTGTATTTGCTTGTGATAAGTTCAGACCTTATATTGTTGATTCTAAAGTAATTATTCACACTGATCATGCTGCTATTAAATATCTTATGGAAAAGAATGATGCTAAACCCATACTTATTAGACGGGTTCTCTTGCTACAAGAATTTGATTTGCATATTATTGATAGAAATGGAACTGAGAACCCCGTTGCAGACAACTTGTCTAGGTTAGAGAATGTTCTTGATGACCCACTACCTATTGATGATAGCTTTCCTGATGAACAATTAGCTGTCATAAATGCTTCTCGTACTGCTCCATGGTATGCTGATTATGCTAATTACATTGTTGCTAAATTTATACCACCTAGTTTCACATACCAGCAAAAGAAAAAGTTCTTCTATGATTTAAGACATTATTTCTGGGATGACCCACATCTTTACAAAGAAGGAGTAGATGGTTTTATTAGGCGTTGTATACCTGAGCATGAACAAGAACAGATCCTATGCAAGTGTCACTCCGAAGCTTATGGAGGACACCACGCTGGAGATAGAACTGCACATAAGGTATTGCAATCCGGTTTTTATTGGCCTACTCTTTCAAGGATGCCCATAAGTTTGTCTTATCTTGTGATGAATGTCAAAGAATTGGAAATATTAGTAGACGTCAAGAAATGCCTATGAATTATTCACTCGTTATTGAACCATTTAATGTTTGCGGCTTCGATTATATGGGACCGTTTCCTTCCTCTAATGGGTATACACATATTTTAGTTACTGTTGATTACGTTACTAAGTGGGTAGAAGCTATTCCAACTAGTAGTGCTGATCATAACACCTCTATTAAGATGCTTAAAGAAGTTACTTTTCAGAGCTTTGGAGTCCCTAGATATTTAATGACTGATGGTGGTTCACATTTTATTCATGGTGCCTTTCGTAAAATGCTTGCTAAGTATGATGTTAATCATAGAATTGCATCTCCATATCACCCGCAGTCTAGTGGTCAAGTAGAATTGAGTACAAAGAGCTCAAATTAATTTTGCAAAAGGCTGTTAATAGATCTAGAAAGAATTTGTCCAGTAAACTTGATGATGCATTATAGGCTTATAGAACTGCTTATAAAAATCCTATGGGTATGTCTCCGTACAAAAGGGTTTATAGAAAAGCATGTCACTTACCTCTCGAATTAGAACATAAGGCATATTGGGCCATCAAAGAGCTTGATTATGATTTCAAACTTGCCGGTGAGAAGAGGTTATTTGATATTAGCTCACTTGATGAATGGAGAACCCAGGCCTATGAGAATGCCAAACTGTTTAAAGAAAAAGTTAAAATATGGCATGACAAAAGGATACAAAAGCGTGAGTTTAATGTAGGTGATTATGTGCTCCTATTCAACTCCCGTTTAAGATTTTTTGCAGGCAAACTTCTCTCTAAATGGGAAGGTACTTACGTTATCGAGGAGGTCTATCATTCCGGTGCCATAAAAATCAACAACTTCTAAGGCAAAAATCCGAAGGTGTTGAACGGTCAAGGAATCAAACATTATATCTTAGGTAATCCTATAAATTTTGAAACCAATGTTATTGAAACCGTAACCCCGGATGAATACATAAGATACACTTTCCAGAACGTTTCAGACTCCGAAAAGGAACAGGTATGTGGTACGGTAAGTAAACTGAGTCCAAAATAGTTCTAATGGAAATTTTTCTCTGTTTTGGAATATCTAAGAAAATAGGAAAATAAGAAGTAGTCCGGGAAGGACACGAGGCATCCACGAGGGTGGAGGGCACGCCCCCCTGCCTCGTGGGCACCTCGTGTGCTCTTCGGACTCCGTTTTCTTGCACGATACTTCTTATGGTCGGCAAAAATTCATTATATAATATCCCAAAGGTTTTGACCACCACACCATGCAAATATCCTCTGTTCTTGTTTCGAGCTGTTTTTCTGACAGATCTAGATCACCATGACGGCTCCAAGTGCCCCCAAGGACAAATTCTTTGAGAAGGTCATCAACCCCTACCTCGCGGAAGTGCTACAACATCCTCAAACCATTGAGATGCGTGAGGGGTTGCTGCACATCAGTGACGTTGAGGGACCAAGGAGGATCGATAACATGAAGACAAGGCTCGAGGAAATGGAGCAACAAGTTTTCAATATCAGGAGATGGTGGAGCGTGGACTCGACTCCAATCACATAATGATCACGAAGTTCACCAACAACCACATGCTGGACGCCAAGGACATTGGGGAGGCCATCTTCAAGCTTCATGAGAAAATCGAGCAACTCATAGCCCAGATCTAGGACCTGCAAAATTAAAACTGTGAGTTTGAATATAGATTCGAGAGGATGAGTATGGCTGCAGATTTAAGGATCCCGGAGACTCGATCATCCTTCTATGATGGTGAGCATATGCCTTGGAAGAGGGATGACAAGCCTACATCATCAACAACTCCATCTCCTTCACTGGCAAAAGAGATATACTCACATGGGTATGGGCACCCCCCTTGGAAATTTCCAAGCTTGGGGGAGTGCCCCGGTATCATATCACCGTCACTTTTATCTTTACTGTTTTTCTTAGTTCGATCCTTTTGATAATATCTTGATCTAGTAGAATAAAGTTTTACTATGATCTAGTTGTGAGTTTTGCTTTATGATCTTCCTATGTAATCGAGTCCATGAGCTATATATATAATAAAGATTAGTGTTGAGTCAAGGGCTTGATAATCTTGCTATGATCTTGAGGGAATAAAATAAAAGTGAAAGAATAAAAAGAAATAAAGAGATTATGTGGATCTTATGGAGAGTAATGACTTCACATGTAAAGAGTATGATGATTAAAAGTTGTTGAGAGTTGACAAACATAGTTTTGGTCATCGTTGCAATTAATAGGAAGTAATAAAGAAAGAAAGGTCTTCACATATAAATACACTATCTTGGACATCTTTCATGATTGTGAGCACTCATTAAAGTATGATATGCTAAAGAGTTGACATTGGACAAGGAAGACAACATAATGGGTTATGTTTTCTTACATCTGAGATAAATTATATTGTCATGGATCATCCAACATGTTGAGCTTGCCTTCCCCTCTAATGCTAGCCAATTTCTTTGCACCATGTAGAGATACTACTTGTGCTTCCAAATACCTCTAAACCCAGTTTTTCCATGAGAGTCCACCATATCTACCTATGGATTGTGTAAGATCCATCAAATAAGTTGTCATCGTTGCAAGCAATAAGAATTTCCCTCAAAATATGTATGACTTATTAGTGTGGAGAAAATAAGCTTTATACAATCTTGTGATGTGGAAGAAATAAAAGCGATGGACTGCATAATAAAGGTCCATATCACAAGTGGCAATATGAAGTGACGTTCTTTTGCATTAAGATTTCATGCATCCAACCATAAAAGCACATGACAACCTCTGCTTCCCTCTGCGAAGGGCCTATCTTTTATTATTATCTTATACTTCATGCAAAGAGTCATGGTGATATTCACCTTTCCTTTTTTACATTTTATCCTTTGGCAAGCACAATGTGTTGGAAGGATCCTGATATATATGGCTAATTGGATCTGGGTTTTCATGAACTATTATTGTTGACATTACCCTTGAGGTAAAACATTGGGAGGCAAAACTATAAGCCCCCGTCTTTCTCTGTGTCCGATTAAAACTTCATAACCATAAATATAGCATGAGTGTTAGCAATTATGAAAGACTAAAAGATGGTTGAGTATGTGGACTTGCTGAGAAGCTCTTATATTGACTCTTTCCTATGTTATGATAAATTACAATTGCTTCAATGACTGAGATTATAGTTTGTTAGTTTTCAATGAAGTTTCTGATTCATACTTGAGTATGTGAATGAATTGTTACTTTAGCATGGGAGATCATTTGACAATACATATATATGTTGATGTTCTAAGAATGATCATGATGCCCTCATGTTCATATTTTATTTCATCGACACCTCTATCTCTAAATATGTGGACATATTTTTCGATATCGGCTTCCGCTTGAGGACAAGCGAGGTCTAAGCTTGGGGGAGTTGATACGTCCATTTTGCATCATACTTTTATATCGATATTTATTGCTTTATGGGCTGTTATTACATGTTATGTCACAATACTTATGACTATTCTCTCTTATTTTACAAGGTTTACATGAAGAGGGAGAATGCTGGTAGCTGGAATTCTAGGCTGGAAAAGGAGCAAATATTAGAGACCTATTCTGCACAGCTCCAAAAGTCCTGAAACTTAACGTAAGTTATTTTTGGAATTAATAAAAAATACCAGCGAAAGAATCCACCATAGGGGGCCCACACCCTGGCCAAGAGGGTGGGGGCGCTCCCTACCCCCTGGGCGTGCCCCCCTGCCTCGTGGGCCCCCTGGCAGGCCTCCGGTGCCCACCTTCTACTATATGAAGTCTTTCGTCCAAGAAAAAAAATCATAAGCAAGCTTTCGGGAAGAAACTCCGCCGCCATGAGGCGGAACCTTGGGGAACCAATCTAGGGCTCCGGCAGAGCTGTTCTACCGGGGAAACTTCCCTCCGGGAGGGGGAAATCATCACCATCGTCATTACCATTGATCCTCTCATCAGGAGGGGGTCAATCTCCATCAACATCTTCACCAGCACCATGTAATCTCAAACCCTAGTTCATCTCTTGTATCCAATCTTTGTATCCAAACCTCAGATTGGTACCTGTGGGTTCCTACTAGTGTTGATTACTCCTTGTAGTTGATGCTAGTTGGTCTACTTGGTGGAAGATCATATGTTCAGATCCATTATGCATATTAATACCCCTCTAATTATGAACATGAATATGCCTTGTGAGTAGTTACGTTTGTTCCTGAGGACATGGGAGAAGTCTTGCTATAAATAGTCATGTTAATTTGGTATTCGTTCGATATTTTGATGAGATGTATGTTGTCATCCCTCTAGTGGTGTCATGTGAACATCGACTACATGACACTTCACCATTGTTTGGGCCTAGAGGGAGGCATTGGGAAGTAATAAGTACATGATGGGTTGCTAGAGTGACATAAGCTTAAACCCTAGTTTATGTGTTGCTTCGTAAGGGGCTGATTTGGATCCATATGTTTCATGCTATGGTTAGGTTTACCTTAATACTTCTGTTGTAGTTGCAGATGCTTGCAATGGGGGTTAATCATAAGTGGGATGCTTGTCCAAGTAAGGATAGTAACCAAGCACCGGTCGACCCACATATCAAATTATCAAAGTACCGAATGCGAATAATATGAACGTGATGAAAACTAGCTTGACGATAATTCTCATGTGTACTCGGGAGCGCTTTCCTTCATATCAGTGTTTGTCCAGGCTTGTCCTTTGCAACAAAAAGGATTGGGCCATCTTACTGCACCTTATTTACTTTTATTACTTGCTACTCGTTACAAATTACCTTATCACAAAACTATCTGTTACCGATAATTTCAGTGCTTGCTGAGAATACCTTACTGAAAACTGCTTATCATTTCCTTCTGCTCCTCGTTGGGTTCGACACTCTTACTTATCAAAAAGGCTACGATAGATCCCCTACACTTGTGGGTCATCAGGCACCGGCAAGGCCCGCGCAATCCACTGTGCTGTCTTTGTAGTGTGCGTCAACGGCAATGCCGCTGATGCTGACATGAGGCAGGTGTACGGGCGCGTGCTCACTGTTACTACCCCTCAGAGGTACGTGGGTGCCCACACCGTCTCCATCATGCTGACTGGGACTGTGCCGAGCTGCTCCATTTCGGGCGATGTGGACATGGAAGACGCATGGTATGATTTTCAACCCAAGATGGTGCATCGGGAGTCCAAGGAGGTTCACCTGGACATATGCATTTCCAAGTTAAATGTTGATCATTAGTCTTCGCTCAATGTAATCCGCTGTCTAAGCATGTGGAGACTTCTTATTTATATAGTATAGAACCTTCCATGCATGATCTTGCTCTATTAGAGTATCACACTTGAATAAAAGTGTATCCATTTATGGTTTAGTCTAGAATCTTCCTTGTGTGCTTTTGCTCCATTCGAGTTCTCGCTTGCCATTTATGAGATTAATTGAGATTTTTTACTACAGTACTAGTGAAAGACTTATGATGAACCATTTATTACATCCTCTACCCCCTTCCAAGTCATCCTTATTTAATCCCTACGTCTAGGTGTATAAGAGCATGGTTAATACTTAATAGTATAGCCAACTGTTGACTATAAGAAAGTGACATGTCATCTGTAGCCAACATGTATAACAATTAGCTATAAGTATTTGCTACTTTATTAACACATGGCCCACTTTCCACTCTCACATAGTGCCTAGGAGCACGTGCTGTAGCTAGCTCTTGCATGAGATCCCGCTTAACATTCTCTCTCCTATCCTCTCTCCTCGAACTAAGCATTAGAAATATTACTTTACTTCTTACAGCCTGCTGACTGTACCTTATTGTACTCTCTCTAAGTCACATTATGAAAACCAAATAATCCCAAAACACTTAGGTGTGGTGCATTAAATCCCACCTCGTTTCTTGTTTCTTGATATATCAACCAATAAGAGATGTGGGACGTGCATGTTTTCAATGACTCAAGACTACCAAACACGACATGCAATGGTTTCATTGCATGCAATGCTATTAAGCTCCCCAAATAAACATTAAGTTCTCTCGTTTTCCCCTCATTCTTGGTCATGGTGCACAACTTAAGATGACATACACCTAGACAGAGGGAGTACATTCTTGGTGGTCTAGAAAAAATAAACAAATCGATACTCAAAACCTAATTCTTAAAGATCATTTCTTGCAAATCACAATAAGTGTGATTTCTTCACAAGTTTTGGATGCAGGTTGAACGGTTGAACGCTCTTGTTTGCAAAAGATACATTTTTATCTATTTCACCCGGATGTTTGTGAGCTCTAGAGAAGAAATAATATCCGAAGAAACCAATCGATACTCGTTACATATAAGATGACCCCCACATACTTTGTCAAAATAAACAACTCCCTGATCAATGCATTTCACTGTTCCGTGCAACGCACGACCACCTTGCCATATATTAGTATGACCATAAATTTAACTAACATTAAATATAGTACAATGAATGCTCATGCATGTCACCAAAAATTATGTCATTGAAAATTATGTTCAAATAGAAATCCAACTATATAGTTATTGTTGACATGCACCAACATTTTGTCAGTTAAATCTTCATTCAAATTCAATGGGGGACTAATAAACCACGACCGAGGTAGTACTAGTGTAGAGGGTGGTGCTGCAGGGGAGTCTCACCCCGCTCATGGCGCGGCAGTAAAGCTGTCATATCACAAAACCCCACCACTCCCAGTAATAAGTGGCCTGGTAAAATAAACAGACAAGCAACCATCGCATCCCTCCATCTTTTTTCATTTCATCTCTCTGCATTTACTTTTTCCGGTTCATCTCGCACACTCCACCCATAGCTACTACTCCTAGGGCCAGTTCTTTTGGCGGCTTAAAAAATAAGCCGTCTCTTCCCCAACTTTTCCCATAAGACTAGTCATAGTGGAGAGTAACATAAGGCGCCTCACTCATTTATTTGGGCTTCTAAACTACTACCTCCGTCTTGGTTTATTAGTCACCATTGTAATTTGTGCTAAATTTTGACCAAAGTTTTAACTGATAAAATGTTAGTGCATATGACATGCATAAACATTTCATTAGTTATATTTATGGTCAAAATTTGACACAGATTATAATGGGGACCAATAAACCAGGACGGAGGTAGTAGTTATGGGATTACTAATCTAGAAGCCTAAAAGAACTGGCCCCTGGTACTCCTAGTAGTAGTATTCCAGTTTGAATTCCAATTGCACGGCACAGCTTGTTAGGCAAAATATTCGATACAGGGTGTAGGAAGCGGTTTGGGAATTTGCATGCCTTCTCGACCAGTGAGATACTCCATACAAAGTACGATAGAGAAATAACCACAGAGAACGAAGCTAAAAGTAAATAATCAAATGAGCATTTTTGCATTTCTTTAGCATTGAATTGTTTCACAAGCTTGACTAGTGTTGTTTTTCTACTTTTGCAAAAACCGCATCATAATGTTAAAACGTGCATTTGCACGTACATAAGTAATGGTAGTAGCACAGTTTGCAAGCATATATAGAGAGAGACGTGTAGTGCGATATATAGTAACTTTCTGCTATATGCACATACTTACAAAATGCATACAGATACACAAGGTTTCCAAACTTTCCCTTTTACACTTAATTAAGGATGCTAATAATTCCCGAACGTTCTGTATTTATCATTTTCATCCAAAACTAATGAGATCACCTTACGAGACTAAATTATTCTGAATAAAAGCCAGGACGCTCGCATGAGCACTTGTGGCGCACCACGAGTGCCCTAGTGCGTGGCCATTTCCCAGCGCGCCGACACAACGCCTCTTACTCAGCCTCGCAACTCGCGAGGTGCTGATTGGCGGCTTGCCAGCGGGCGAGCACGATCTCACCGGTGTGGTGATCCGGCGCCAATGGGTACTCCTGCTCGCTGGAAGTGTGCACCCGGTGCACATACCGCCAAGCATAGATGAGGCGCTTGGGCCCGACTGCACTCATGGGTTTGGCACGGGCGTATTCCGCCACCATCATGGTCCTCGCACGAGCCTTCTGCCAAGATCCAATTGCCTGACTCTCTCGGACGCGACATAGGCCTGCCATGCAGCATGCCTCACGACGCGCTTCTCTTCCTCGACCCTCTTGTCCGCCTCTATTTTGGCGCGCTCTGCCGGAGGCAAAGCCTCCCACAAGGCGACACCCATTTCTTTCCAATGCTCCTCAAGGTTGGGAGGGCTTTGTGGGCGGCACAACGTTCTCCTCGTAGTGGGGAGCCGACGTGTCCTCCGACGCGCATGCTAGCGAGACTGGGAACACCGATGCTTGCTCCTCGGCTAGTGGCGGCGAGGAATGGAATGGCGACGCGTGACCGTTTGCGCGGTGCAGCGAGGGGTTCCTAGGGCTTGGGAGGGGCGATGCCATGGTGGTTGACGTGAGAGGAAGGGGGAGGAGATAGTGATGAACATGAGGGTTCTTCCGAATGCCATGGGAGGCGCAGTATTTATAGTGAGCAATGGCACACCTACGTTAGTTATGGACTGAGATTCAGTGACTTAACTGTAGGTGCAGTTGCATCACTGACATGTGGGCCACATGCTTGTTGGGCCCACATGTCAGTGACCCAATGCACCTGCAGTTGAGTAACTAAAGCAGCATCCTATAAGATATGTTGTGTGATTAACGTAACGACTACATGGGCATATTTTTTGGATATTTTTTGGAGTAAATAACGGGGGAGGGAAGGGGTGGAAATGTTGCTGGGCACAACAGATTGGACGAGCATGGCGGGAGGAGAGTCATGCATGCAGATTTTTCCACACGGGGTGGAGTGGTGGGACTGTCGAAGGGAGAAGGAGATTCAAGCAGGCAGATTGTTTTCACCCATGGAGAGGAAAAGATTTGGACACGAACGGGCTTCCGGTAGGTATGGGGAATGGTGCATAATAAGTCATCTTACATGCCGAGGTAGGTATAGTCTCAAATCATTTGAAACATACATGCCCCACACATGTTAAGATTTCAAGGTGCACTAAATTATTGCATGCGATGATTAAGGCTGGCCATAGTGGTGGTATAATGTGGTATCTTAGCTGGTATCATGCACACGGGAATAGCAAACATGCTGATGTGGCAAAGAACTAAAGAAGAGAGGGGGGTTAGAGTAACATAGATAGATATCGTATCATGTTAACATACTATGCTACTTTGTGTCATGCATGGCACTATAAATGTAGTCTCGTATCATACACTAGTATGATGCACATGATACTAGTATATGATACTTTCCACTATGAGTAGCCTAAAGAAAATATTAACTAACTCTACTCTCTACTCTTATAAAAGGCAGAGTTGGTGATGATGGTGTGCCTACCATCCTGCAATATAGGCCATATGATCTATATCCAATTGATAGGAAGGAAACTATGACAATTTACCTGCACTTCTCTCCACATTTGCAGATAAGGCCTTCCATCGTTCATCCTTTTCTCCCACAATATAAACTACTCATACAAATGCATCTTGATGTTCCGTGCAACGCACGGGCATCTTGCTAGTGCATGTAAAAATCTTTGTCATTTACTAGTGTTGATGCTTGCATGCAACGCGATAATGCATTGGTAAACACATTTTTTGTGAAGAATGAGAACATTAATTGAATACTTTTGCAGACTACGAAAACTATTCCACCGCCTGTATCTTGGTAAAAGTAGGTGAAAATTTTGAATCGAGCCATTTAAACTAGAAGGGAGGTAGTAGTAGTACTCTAATACCTAACCTTGTTGTGATGACTCTTTTGCACATGGCACGCACCTGGACGAAGGAACTAGTCTGCATCGTGCAAATAAGTTTTTTCTAAAGTCAATGTACCACTACTTTGACCAAACTTATAGAAAAATATATCAATATTCACAATGTCAAATCAATATTTTATACTCATTATGAAATGTTGTTTCATAAAATATATATTTGGTATTGTAGATATTGATATTTTTTGTTTAAATTTGGTCAAAAACTTTGCAAATTTTGACTTGACATAAATCTTACGCGGAGTAAAAAACCAGAGGGAGTATCATGCATGCGGAGTAGGGAAAAAAATTGCTCATTTATAGTCGTACGAAGTCTCAAAGGGAGCGACCGCGCGAGGGAGGCAAAGGTCGTGGGAGGCGTGATGGTTGACGGAATTAAGTGAAGTTACATCCACGTGCCGGCATGGCGTGCGAACACGCAGAAGCTATACCGTCGGGCCTACGATATGGGCCTAGTAGACATGAAATCTAGTGGGTCCCGCATAGTACTTGAGAATGCTTTGGGGGCATGCAGCCGTTTATCCACCGGGAAAGCCAACCACCCCAACTGTTTGCATGCCCTACTGGTCCCCGTCTTCTACCTTACAACAGTTCACTCCCAGTTGTCCCTTCCTTTCACATTACACCAGTTCAACTTCTCCTAACCCGCCTCCAAAATCCATGGCCTCCCAAGTCTCCTTATCGCCGCTGAATACCAGGTTAGAACCATCAGCGGCGATGAGTTCATCATCATCTACACCCATAGATCCACGATGGTGAAATCATGCCTTTCTCACTTCCGACGCATGTTCCAAAGTTCAAAGGATGAGTGGGTCGCTAGGCTAAATGTTGAATACACCACAGTCTTGGAAAGCAAGAAGCTTCTGAAGGAGGCATAGAAGAAGAAGCCCGCCATGATCCAGGTTTGCGTACATAACGTGTGCTTGGTCTACCACATATGCCTTCCGACATTAGGTGCCAGGAATTGGAGTTCTTCCTCAAGGAAAAAAGAGTGAAATTCATTACTATAGACTTCACAAATGATAGGATAGTCCCGGGTCGGATAGGCCTCGTTGTAGGCCAGCCCTTCGATCTCCAAAAGGAAAGCCTGGTGTCCTCCTCTCAGCCTTCAATGCTGACCCTAGCAGCAGCCATGATTGATCCCTCGTACGCTCAACTGAAGAAACCTCACCATGAGTTTCATCATGGATGGGAGTCGAAGACAATAGATGAAGATCACATCCTGTATGCAACAACGGATGCCTACTGCCGGTGTCAAAACCGGCGGATCTCGGGTAGGGGGTCCCGAACTATGCGTCTAAGGCGGATGGTAACAGGAGGCAGGGGACACGATGTTTTACCCAGGTTCGGGCCCTCTTGATGGAGGTAAAACCCTACGTCCTGCTTGATTTATTCTTGATGATATGGGTATTACAAGAGTTGAGCTACCACGAGATCAAAGAGGCTAAACCCTAGAAGCTAGCCTATGGTATGATTGTATGTTGTCCTACGGACTAAAACCCTTCGGTTTATATAGACACCGGAGAGGGTTAGGGTTACACAAGGTCGGTTACAAAGGAGGAGAAATACATATCCGTATTGCCTAGCTTGCCTTCCACGCCAAGTAGAGTCCCATTCGTACACAAGATGAAGTCTTCAATCTTGTATCTTCATAGTCCAACTTTCCGGCCAAAGGATATAGTCCGGTTGTCCGAAGACCCCTAATCCCGGACTCCCTCGGTAGCCCCTAAACCAGGCTTCAATGAAGACGAGTCCGACGCACAGTGTTGTCTTTGGCATTGCAAGGCGGGTTCCTCCTCTGGATATACCACAGAAGAGTTCAAATAAAAGGATAGTGTCCGACCCTGCAAAATAAGTTCGACATACCTCCATAGAGAGAATAATATTTCCACAAATCTAATCTGCTGACACGTTTTGGCAACATGACATCATGCCATGGCTCGGCGATTATTCGAACCGTTTTTCTTTAACTAGCCCCGCACATAACGCGAGGTAGTTTCTTGACACGTCTTGTCAAAGCAGAGATAGTGTTCCCCTTATTACGGGATTCTCATCAATACGGGCGTGGGTAACCCAACCACGCATAGGACCCCTAAATTTTAGGTAAGTCCCAAACGGCCACGAGGAGGACGCTAGATATTCACCCTCTTTATAAAGGGCCAAGGATTTTACTTTTTTCCTCCCGTGCTCAATCGAATCCCTCCCCCGCCTCGAGTTCTAACACTCAAAGCCTAGGTCAGGTGCTTGGGATCTTCAATCATGTCTGGATCCAGCCTCCAGGGCCGGTGGATGCCCTCCTCCGTCACGGAAGAGGATATCAAGAAGTTGAGGGAGGCGAGATACCTAACCACCGAAGTCTCACATCGGCTGCCCGCCCGAGGGAAGGTCGTCCCTACTCCTGAACCCAACGAAGACGTCGTGTTCATCTCCCACTTCCTCTAAGGACTAGGCCTCACTCTGGATCCCTTCATAAGGTGTTTGATGTTCTATTACGGGCTTGATTTCCACGATCTAGCTCCGGATTCCTTTCCCCACATCTCGGCATTTATTGTCGTATGTGAGGCCTTCCTCCACATTACCCCTCACTTCGGCCTGTGGCTCAAGACCTTTGATGTGAAGCTAAAGACGGTCGAGGGGCAGTATGCAGCGTGCGGAGGCAGATTAATAAGCAAGATTGCAGGAGCTCCATGGCCAAAAGGTTCCTTTCTAGAGGTCTCCGGATTATGGCAACGGGAGTGGTTCTACATCACCGCTCCTAGAAGTGCCAAGTGGGTAGCTTCCCCCACCTTTTGCTCGGGCCCTCCACCGCAACTGATGTCATGGATTAGCAGGGGGCTGAGCTGGGGTCCAGCCAAGGATGTGCCCATATTATAGAGCCGCATCCGAGATCTCTTCGAGGGAGATTTTAGTTTGGTTATGGTAGTGCAAGTCATGCTGGTTCGTCAAGTCCAGCCATGCAAACGACGGCCCCTCCGCATGTGGGAGTTCAACCCAGAAGGACCGCACACTATTCAGAATTTCCTCGGCCTGACGCACGAGGAGATGTATAAATCATTCTTCGGACCCCAAATAGAGTGTCCGGATACTATCGAGGACGTGGGCCTGAGCAGCAACCGTACCGCCGACCAAGTAAGTAATCCTCTAGCCGAACACACCGTCTTTCATTTATCATGACATCATTTTGAGAAATTGCTCTTTGACTAGTACTGGCTAACAAAGACGAAGATGATTCGGTGTTCGGCCCCCCTTCTTGAGGGTTTGGACAATCTGGTACTGGAAAAGATGCTCGAGCTAGCACCTTGCCCGGAGCCCTCAAAGGAAGATAAAGGGGGGAATAATGAGGGCGAAAGCGGGGCCCCATCGCTGCCAATTCCAACCAAGGGAATGAGCGTCCCCATGAGGGAGGGTAACCAAGGGGAAGATTCTGACCTTCTCTCGCTCCGGGGAAGGAAGAGGACTGCCTTTGGAGATCCAGAAACCAAGGTTTCCAAACGGGAGAAGAAGTCTCCAATAGAGGGTCCTGCCTTGGGGGTGCTCTTGCCGTACAAAGTCCGCGCGGGGATGAGCCCTCTAATGAGCCGTAAGTGATCAAAAAATACTTAATAGTAAAGATATTCTACCTTACTTTCGAAGAAAATAACCGAATCATTTATCTTGCTGTTCGGATCTTAGCCCATCTCAATAGAGCTCGTCTTCAGGGGACCTTCTTCCGGAGATGATGGAGAGGGAAACGCCTCCCCCGGACTCCCCCGCTCAAGAAGCGGGCGACCTTGAAGTGTCGTCACGGAGGGCCTCTCCGAATCCAGCGAGGCCAGAAGATAATCCTATAGTCACCCGAAGTCCCCAGCATCCGGCTCTTGAAGAGATTAAACAAAGGAGTCTGGCGCCGTCTGGTAAGAGGTCGGACGCACTGAGGGATCTGCTAAAAGCGAGCGACCATCTCGGAAGAACACCGTACGTTGATGGGTACGGTGATGGAAAGGATTTCATCCGCCGAAAGCGGGTTGCATGACGCCTTTATGAGTCTACTGACGGACTTTGAGGTACATAAAATGATATACATTTGTGATAGTACCGCACATTTTTAGGTGTGCCATGTGTATATAGTAGCCCCTGAGACTCTGGTTGTTGCCGAGAGCGGCGGCAAACAGAGGATCATAGTCCAATGTAATTACCAGACTGCTTATATGTGTAGGTGGTGGAAGCTCCGGTGGCTAGCCGGACTGATGAGTTTGCCGAACTAAAGCGGCAACTGGATGCGGCGTATGCCGACATCGAGTTTGTTAACAAGCGGCTTGATGAGGCAGAGGGTAAGTGATGTTTTCTGGTGAATGTCACATAGTAAGAGCAGCATGATGCCAGTATCTTTAATATGTGTTGACTGCAGATGGAGCTGCCACCATGGAGACCCTTCGAGCGGAACTTGCCCGAGCCAACGAACAAGCAAGGAGTAGTAATGCGGTTGCTTTGAAGGCGGCCGAAGAGTTAAGAGCCGAGAAAGCCTCGCATTGCGAGAGCAAAGAGAAGATGGCCAAGATGGCTATAAAGTTAAAAGACACGACCGACCGTTGCCAGTTCCTTGAAGAAGAGAACCGAGCGAAGGCGACGGACCTCAAAAAGGCCACGATGGCGGCCAAAGACAGCCGCTCTGCCATGAGGGAAAAGAAGGAAGAGCAGCGTGAAGATAGTGATATTGTGGCTGGGAAGCCCTTTTTGCTGCGGAGGAAGTTCGGAGATCTGCAGTATGCCCCTCTGGATCGGCTGTGGAGTTCGGTAGACGCATATCTGGATTTGACGGCGAGTGCTGTCGATGCGGCCGAATAATTCCGAGATCAAACAGATCGTGAAGTGGACAAGCTATTTTGGTCGCAGTTTAAGATTCCAGAGCATCCTCTTCCACTGACTGATCATCTTGCCAAATGGGCCGAACTCAATAGATTGTCTGGACTCGCCATGAGGTCCATCGTAGATCATCTGTGGCCGGAAAAGCCGAAGCCAAACAACTATTTCAGCTTAGTGCAGCAGTTCCTTGGTGCGGTGTCGCGCATCAATACGATGAAGAGGTCGGCGTGCATAGAAGGCTCACGGATGGCCCTTGCCTGTGTCAAAGCATACTGGGCGGAGATGGATGCTACCACTGTTGCTGCGCAGGGTTCGGCCTTAGGCCGAGTGGCTGCCGAGCACTATTTTGAAGAAGTTCTTGAGGGTGCTCGTTTGATAGAGGCCTAGTCCTTGAAGAATACTATGTTTGAGTGACATGTATTCCCATTGTAAAAACAATGTTTTATTGAATTTATCAAGGCTGTATTTATACTTGTGCCCGAAAGTATTGTGATGCCTCATGTGCGGCCGTTTATGTATACATGTATATAACCTGAAAGATTGAAGTCGTCGGCTTCAGCCCCCACGCATATAATGCGGGGGTGTTCGCAGAAGACGCGTATTCACACTTAATCTAACGTCTTGGTCCTAATAAGGAGGTGATAGCGCAACGAACTAGGCAACCGGACTATAATGCTTTAACACTTTCACTTAGCCATAGGAGTTTGATAGTGGGGCTACTATATAGCCCCTGGTGGCTCCGCACTCATCCGAATTCGGGTGCGTACATGCCCGGCCGGGAAATGACCGTTTGTTAAGGCGGAGGAATTCTAAGATTGCGATAGGTCATCGAGTGGTTGACCAGTCTCACGCTATATCATGACAGTCAGTTTTCGGCTTTCTCTACTGAGGTGCTCGTCCGGATGAACCAGGGCACAATCGCAGTAGTTCTCCTGGTGCCGCCTTAGCCGATAGGGTGGAACGTAAGGCAGCAAAACATAGGAGCCGGGCAAACCCAACATTTGACCAAAGACATGATTCGGAGTTGATGCATATAAGGCCAAACTCGCGACGCCGAACACTCCCTAAGGTATTCAGTCTTTATGGTGTAAACCGAGCCTAAACAGTGCCCTTTGTAAGAAGCCCCTAGTGTACAGGTACATGCATTGTTCTGGCATGGCCACATGCCAAGACGTCAGCATCCTTCTCAATTGTACTCAGAATCCGAGGGATGTGTATCAACAAGAGACAGTAAAAAAGGTTGACGCAGGGTATTAATCTAAAAAGAATCCTTTGAACGGGTCCCTGCTGCACGTCTGCGCCTGTGTCTCCGTTGTGTTGTATCCTGGACGGGCGTAGCACGATGGTCATCTGTAAAAGAGAGGAACTTAGGTGAAAAGTTGTCGTGCAAAAAGGTAGGTTTTAAGGAAACCATGTATAGTTCAAGATGAGTAAAAATTGCCACTTGTCTGCGCGCGTTGAGCCCCCTGTATTTGTAATAGGGGTGTGGTCATCAAACCTGTATGAATTACATATATCTGCGCCAGACTTGTCTAACCATGTCCATGGTATTGATGACCTATTGAATGCTTTAGTTGGTGAGGCCATTTTAGTGTGCGGCTGCCAAGGCAGCCGCACTCTCTTCGGCGCGCAGTGATCGCTCAATATTTCCATTTATTGTAATGATGCCACGTGGACCGGGCATCTTAAGCATGAGGGAAGCGTAATGCGGTATTGCGTTAAAGCTAGCGAAAGCTTCGCATCCAAGTAGTGCTTGATAGCCACTTTGGAATGGAGCAATGTGGAAGGTTAAATTATCACTATGGAAGTTGTCGGGGAAGCCGAATATAACCTCTAGTAGCATGGAGCCCGTGCAATGAGCCCCTGGGCCTAGCGTTACTCCTCTAAAGGTAGTATTGCTATGGCAAATTTTCATTGGATCTATCCCCATTTTGCAGATTGTGTCCTGATATATCAGGTTTAAGCTGCTACCACCGTCCATCAGGACTCGTGTGAAGTGGTATCCATCAATTATTGGATCTAATACCAAGGCAGCCCATCCTGCGCTCCGGATACTTGCTGAGTAATCCTGTTGGTCGAAGGTGATCGATTGAGACGGCCAGTGGCAGAACTGGGAGTGCCGCTTTGCTTCTCCCCTTTATCACGTGTAACACGTTTACTGTTTTGACTTCTGGTGGAAAATTCTTCTGTTCCCCAGTGTTTTTCTTGCGAGGCTCATCCTCGTCTTTGCTTGGTGTATCCTGCCCCTTATGTTCGGCGTTGAGCTTGCCGGAATGCTTGAAGACCCAACATTCTCTGCGGGTATGATTTGCAGGTTTATTGGGGGTGCTATGGATCTGACATATTTGGTCGAGAATTTTGTTTAGGCCGGACAGTTCATCTCTGGCGCCTTTAGGGGGCGGCTTTTGCTGACCTGGCTGAGAGGTTCTGAATCCGGCGTTTACTGTCGTGCTCTTCGGGCTGTCTTCTTTATTCGGGCGCTTATTATTTTTGTTGCGTCGTGATTTCCCGTTTCTGTCTCTATCTTCGAATGTACTTGGGTCGCTGGTGCTGCATCGGGCTAGCCAGTTGTCCTCGCCCGCGCAAAAGCGGGTCATGAGGCTTGTTAATGCTGCTATTGTTCTCGGCTTTTCTTGGCCGAGGTGTCTGGCGAGCCATTCGTCTCGGACGCTGTGCTTAAAGGCTGCCAAGGCTTCGGCATCCGGACAGTCGACTATTTGGTTCTTTTTAGTAAGAAACCTATTCCAAAGCTTTCGGGCTGACTCTCCGGGCCGTTGAGTTATAGGACTCAAATCGTCCGCATCCGGAGGTCGGACATAAGTCCCTTGAAAATTCACCTGAAAAGCGTCTTCGAGCTCTTCCCAATTTCCAATGGAGCTTTTGGGGAGGCTTTTATGCTAGTGCCGAGCTGGCCCTTTGAGGTTGAGGGGTAATTATTTGATGGCATGGAGATCATTTCCTCGAGCCATATGGATATGGAGGATATAGTCCTCAATCCAGACCCCATGGTCTATTGTTCCGTCGTATGCCTCTATGTTTACGGGTTTGAATCCCTCTGGAAATTCATGGTCCAGCACCTCATCGGTGAAACATAGGGGGTGTGCGGCACCCCTGTATCTAGGTGTACCGTGGTGTTTGGATGTTTGTTGTGTTGCATCTTATACCGGAGCGCGCTTGTGTGGTCCATAAATGGATCTAGTTGCGCCGTCCTTTTGATGCGAGCCCTCGCGTGGATCGCGTATTGGCTCATGTGCGACGTTGTTCGCCGCTCTATGTTGGCCGTGAGGTTGTCTATCCAGCCGGATGGCCATTTTAATTTTTGGTTGCGGGGGATCTAAGGCCTCCTCATCGAATTCAGGTAGCAACTTCCGCTTCGGGTAGCTCTTGGTGTGGCGGTTACCGCCGTACTTCACCGCTGTGTTGAGTACTTTACTCCATCTGATTCTGAGTGTGTCTTGCGCAGCCTTGAGCCTTTGCTTCTGCTTTTTTAGACTCCTCGCGGTGGCAACAAGCCTTTGATGGGCATTCTGTTGCCGCGGGTGTCTGTCTGGTGTGATGTCGCCCGGATTATTATCTTTGACAGAGTCGGGTTGTTTCATTTGATTCTCCTTGTTGCCGTGGTCCGGTGATTGTTCACCCTGCTCTAACGCTGGGTCTATATGATCGTTGTTTTTGCCGAGGCGGGATTTGGGGCGGTGCTTACGCCGCCGCTTTGACTGCTTCTCGAGGGGACAACCCTTTGTTGCGTCCTTCCGTTCCTCGTCGTCGTTTTCTTTTGGTGTGTCCACCATGTATACGTCATGTGATGAACAGGGCAGTGGTTCCTATTCGTCTCCTGCATCGTCGTCCATACCGTTGATGTTTTCGGAGTCGAAGTTGAGCATGTCGGTTAAATCGTCGACAGTGGCTACAAAGTGGGTGGTGGGTGGGTGGCGAATTTCTTCGTCATCCGCATCCCAATCCCGCCGGACATAGTTCGGCCAGGATACTCCTGACAAGGAGAGAGACCTTAATGAGTTCAGTACGTCACCGAATGGTGAGTGCTGAAAAATATCCGCGGAGGTAAACTCCATGATTGGAGCCCAATCGGATTCAATAGGAACGGGCGCAGGCGGTTCGGAGTCCGTGGCCGGAGAAGGATCCGGCAGTTTGGAAACAAGACTCTCGTGAAGGGTAAGGTCGATATTCGGCTCAATCACCGCTAAGGATACGGCCTCCGTGACGGGGTCTATCCAGCCGTCCATGGATGGCGCAACTAGCTCCGAATTGAGGCTTGGAGCGACTATCAGTGCGATCTCCTGAATATGGTCCAATGGCAGAGCTAAATCGTACCCATCGTGACCGCATGGCGCACAAGGCCGGGGCTCGAATCCGTCGAAGATCAAGTCTCCGCGGGCATCGGCCGTGTAATTTAAGCTTCCAAACCTGACCTGGTGGCCAGGGGCGTAACTTTCGATCTTCTCCAGATGGCCAAGCGAGTTGGCCCGCAGTGCGAAGCCGCCGAACACAAAGATCTGTCCGGGGAGAAAAGTCTCACCCTGGACTGCATCGCTATCGATGATCGTAGGAGCCATCAGGCCTAACGGCGATGACACAGAGGAACTGTTAATAAAAGCACCAATGTCGGTGTCAAAACCGGCGGATCTCGGGTAGGGGGTCCCGAACTGTGCGTCTAAGGCGGATGGTAATAGGAGGCAGGGGACACGATGTTTTACCCAGGTTCGGGCCCTCTTGATGGAGGTAAAACCCTACGTCCTGCTTGATTTATTCTTGATGATATGGGTATTACATGAGTTGATCTACCACGAGATCGGAGAGGCTAAACCCTAGAAGCTAGCCTATGGTATGATTGTATGTTGTCCTACGGACTAAAACCCTCCGGTTTATAGGCACCGTAGAGGGTTAGGGTTACACAAGGTCGGTTACAAAGGAGGAGATATACATATTTGTATTGCCTAGCTTGCCTTCCACGCCAAGTAGAGTCCCATCCAGACACGAGACGAAGTCTTCAATCTTGTATCTTCAAGGTCCAACAGTCCGGCTGTCCGGAGACCCCTAATCCCGGACTCCCTGACCTACCTTTGTTTAAATATCTACAACGGTTGGATGAAGAAGCAGAGCCCACTGTTCGGTTCAAGCAAATAAGCGTCGACGAAGAGGAAGAGGAAGAGGGATGAGGACAAAGTCAAGGGCATGGACTCGGACTCCGAGTAAGGTGGCAGTGCCGGGACAAGGACGAAGTCAAGGACGTGGACTCGGACTCCGAGTAAGGTGGCAGTGCTGTCGCTCATGCTGGTTCTACTGTATTGTCAAGCGGACTAGTTGCTTAGTTTTATTTCAGGTGTGTGTTGTGCTGAGCCCCTAACAAAAATATGATTATGTTCTTTCTCATTATTTGAACTCCTTAGTACGTAAAGTAGTACTAGTATGTCTTACTATTGTTCTTCTTGTAGTTGGTACTACTGCTCATATCTTCGCATTCCTACTGTGCTTAATACATACAAGTAGTATAATTTGGGTTAGTCGATTTGTGAAAGAAGTTCGACGGAGCGAAGGAAGAAGATGGTAGAGAAGCTACCCCAGTATCTATATTAGGGTGGCAGGGTGCCCATGATCTATCTTATTAGTGTTGGGTGTGGAATGCAGTTCGCAGGAAAAAATGGATCATGCCCGGGGTTAAACGGATGGCGGGGGTCGGGGAGTATGGCGGTGTCAGGCGGTTCAGGGGAGGGCGGGGCGGCGGCAAGCGATTATGTGTGTGGCGGGCTGGCGGCTCGATGCCTGAGAGAGAAGATGAATAGTGCATCAATTATGGAGGTTGAAGAAGCCCTTCTAGCCATCCATGTTGCATCCCACGGCTCACAAGAGTCGACTGACCCAAATTGTTCCTTCAGATTGTAGGATCCATGTGGCATTCAAGGTCTCGAAGGTAGATTCCGCGTTCGCACCCGGTTTGTGGGCTCGGCGCGAGCGCGACCGGCTTCCACCACGACAGCCACCATGGGCGCCTCCTCCGCACGGGCGGAGACAACAATTAAATGCTAGCTCCTCCTCGCCAGCGTGCTGGAGCACGCGCTCATCCTCCTCTTCGTACGCTGCGGGCATAGACGTGGCTCCACTAGCTGCTCGCGTGCTTGGCAGCGTGGCAGCATCACGAGGAGGGACTGCAAACGACGTGAGCGGGCGAGCCTTTGGCTTCATGGCACATGGATGGCGGGGACACGGCAGTGATGGACGAGAGATGGTCGGCCGGAGCAGGCGGGCGCCGACATGTGCAACTGCGGCGGCAGCATATTGATGAGCGCGCGTATGGGAGCTTAGTTCAGTTTTATATAGGGTTGGTCAAACATAAAAGAACACCGTACTATTACACGTAAACATTAGACGGAGGCATCTCTTATACTACCATATTAGTCAGCAGAACATCAATACGGAATCATGTGCAAGCGCATGCACCACAGCCGCGCGGTCGATCGAACGGTGCGTCACACTTGAAGCACATCCACCTAACCTTTTTGTGTGTGTGAAAACAATCCCCGAATATTACTCTACTTTTTTTCCTGGAAAACTTCTTCACGCTACAATATTTCCATATATTTGAATTTCGCTTCAGTTCATGCTTATTTGGATTTGGACATTTTAGGTGTGCCGCTACAATATTTCCATATATTTGAATTTAGCTTCAGTTCGTGCTTATTTGGATTTGGACGTTTTAGGTGTGCCCTAGTTTTTTAATACTGATTCTGTGTGTGTGACTGAGAGAGAACACGTGTATGTGACCATATGTGTGTTGTGGCATAAGGGCAATGTGGAACGGTGTGCGTGTGATAGAGACATAGAGAGGTGTGAATGTGCAAATGATCATGCATGAGTGAGACATAGAGAGAAGCCGATACGTTGTGTATACATGCATCAATGCACACATTTTGACACCCTCACCCGGCCCCTGTCGACCTCAAGGCCCGCACGTCGTTATCTATCTCGCACGCACAATCTCTGTGTGAAAACCATATTTAGCATGTAGCTTTCCATCACATACACACATTATATCCATAGGTTTGATTTATCTCAATATCACATACACACACACACACACACACACTACACACACACTCCCCCACCCCGAGCACACAATTCATCCCCATCCAAGGTTATATGGAGACCATTCTCGCTTGTGCTTCTCTGCACCCCAGCATGCACACCACCTCAATCTTCAAAGAGGGAATATAGGAGAGCAAACATGGCGACCACACTGCACTAGAGAATGCGGGGCCATTTGGAAGCAGGATGATGTGACGACGCCTGACTGACTCCTCCCCCGTCTCTCCCACACAAAATTATCAATCCCTCAACCCACGAGATCCTTCCCCTCTCTTCCATGTTTTCCAGCTCTCGCATCAAACCCGTTGTCTCTTCTCCTTCCACGTGTACAAAATCTGGACGCACACGCATCTCACGTATATTACATGTCTCCATCTTTACCAGACCTAACTTTTTCCTCTCTCTCTCTCGTTAGGTTTGTATCCCACTCTCTCGCCCACATACATACAATCTTTCCCGCCCTATCTGCTCCGTCTTCACAAGATCTCTCTACACATTTCATTCACACATTGAGATGTATTCAAAATGTTGCTTTTATAATGGATCATGTAGAGTTTATGGTTGGTTTTGTTGCATCCTACAAAGTAATAACTATGAAATGCACTTAGATTTTCATTTGACTGGGATTACGTGAGTTTGAGCATATTGTGAAGTACTATAGACCTCGTATACATCTTGGAATTCAACAATGATTCTAACTACTAAATTGTATAAACCATTATATTCGAAGTCAGTAGCCTAACATATTTATTTTACGACTAAAACAAATGATTAATTCCACTACAAACTAAGAAAACAAATGTGTACTCCCTCCGTTTTTATTGAAGTCCGCGTATTAGCATTGGTCAAAGTCAAGTTTGGTAAACCCTCACAAAGTTCATAACAAAAAGTATTAATATATACAATAACAAATAAATACGATTAGGTTGGTCAAACTTTAGGAAGTTTGACTTCGGTCAAACCTAATATGCAGAGTTAATAAAAATGGAGGGAGTACTAGTAGTTACTAGTACTACTAACTACTAGTACTACTCGCTAGTTGCTTAGCCCAATTACCCAACACGCCAAACAGGGAGTTCCGTGTTACAAAATTTTGAGTTGGTGGGAAAATCTCCCACGACCCTGATTCGAGCAGTGCGAACTTACCATCATACCCTTCAGAACAGGCATATGAATGATGGTTGGTCGGGGGCTGTTTTGGTAACTTCAGGTTCACCCTACCCAGCCAACCCCACCCCGGCACCCAGAGTTGTACACCTGAATACTCCCCATTTTCTATCCCCACTGCAAAATAGACTTCTCCACGACAACACAACCTTCACGCTCCTTGCTTTCTACATCGGCACACTCGTGCACCGCAGTGCATCTGCCTCATCGATGATGTCGTACGCTGCACTAGAGCCGGTCCACCGTCGTCGTCGTACACAGAGCCTCTTCCCCGACACCATCTTCCATGGTCTCGGATCTGCTTCCCGAAAGCCGACGCCAAGCGCAGAAGCACCACCGTCATGGACAATGAACTGACTCCCGTTGCCGACCATGATGTACAAAGGCCGCCGCGACTGTGATACTCCTCCTCGATTAGTAATTTGTGTATTGAATCTCTTAGCAGTACATGTGCAGTTCAAATTTTGTTCATACCTACCCTTCAAATTTCCTGGTTGCTATTGTTCCCGTAAAAGTAATTGGTTATGGATTGCATTGTCCATTATAATATCACCTTGTTGTTGTGAGTCGCTCTTGTATTGCGTTGTGCTTGGGTAGGTTCTTCGTCTGCAACCAGTAGTGTGGCAAATGATGGAATTTTTTTAGAACTAGCAAGATGCCCATGCGTTGCACAGAACATCAAGATGCATTTTTATGAGTAGTTTATCTTGTGGGAGATAAGCATGAACGAGGCAAGGCCTTATCTGTAAATGTGGAGAGAGGTGCGGATATCTTTTGTAAAATTGTCATAGTTTGCTTTTCATCCGTCAGCTATAGATCAGATGGTCTATATTACAAGATGGTAGGCACACGATCATCACCAACTCGGTATTAGAAGAGTATATATATATATATATATATATATATATATATATATATATATAATATAAGAGTATTTTATATTTCATAAGAGTAGTAGAGATAGTAGATAGTAGATATATAATATATACTAGCACATATGCCCGTGCGATGCAACGGGAGAGATATTTCTTTGCCGGAAGCAATGGGAGAGATAATTGATGTGTCCACCAAAAAGATCACCATAACATGTCAAAGAAAAACGATCAGCATAGCGATGTGATAGAGAGAGGTGTTGTGGACTTCTCGCGGGTCATGTTTGTCCTGTGAGATCTTCATAGTGGTGGGATTAGTCGGTGTGCCGGCAACCATCTAACTTGTGCCTTTTTTTTCTCCGGGTCTGCCTCTGTGTCGGGGTTGTGTCTACCTCCTCATTTGGTAGCTACACGGCGACCTTCGGGGCACGGTAGTTTCGACCATTCTCTCTTATGATTGCGTAACAGGATGAATTACTAATTGTAGCGCATAAATCATGTTTCATTAGCATATTTAGCACATGACCAGACACCAATGTCCCTTCTATGTGAAAACATGAACCTTTTAAAATAACTTGAAAACTTTTGAATTTGTGATTGGTTTTTAAAAAGGAAACACATTTTGAACATTCAGATTTTTTTTAAATGTGTTTCTTTAAACTCGGTCATTATTCTGAATTTGCGAACATTGCACCAAAACAAGAATATTTTTCATATTTCAAACATTTTTAAAATGATTTTTTTGGAAAATCTCAAATAACTTTGGAAAACACAAGAAAAAAATGGAACGTGTATAAAAATATATACCAATTTTGGAATGAGAACATTTTTTGTATTTCAAACATTTTTCAAAACATAATATATTTTCAAATTTTCGACATTTTTAAAAAAAATCCAATTTTCATAATCTGAACTTTTTTGAAAATTTTGAATTTATGAGAAAAGGAGAAAGAAAAATAAATTTGAAAGGAAAAAGACAAAAGAAACGGGGAAAAAAAGAAAAATACAAACATAACATAGACCAAAAGGAAGAAAACAGTTCACGCAAGCTTGGGGGCCCTATGCGGATTTGTGACTATTTTAGAATGAGAGCAAAGATTTAATGTTCCGAATTTTTTTCAAAAAGAAATATATTTCATAAATTTTCAAATCAGAATATATTTCAAAATTCGAATTTTTCTGGTATTATGAACTTTTTTGAAAATTTTAAATTTACAAAAAAGGGAGAAAGAAAAATAAGCTTGAAAGAATAAAAGAGAAAAGAAATAAGAAAGAAAAAGATATAGAAACGGAAAAAAGTTTCTAAATATATACAACAAAATTTGAATCGTTCGAAATTCACAATTTAATTTAAAAACATGAACCTTTTAAAATAACAAGAACATTTTTTGAATTTGTGATTTCTTTTGAAAAAGGAAAAACATTTTGAACACTCAGAACAATTTTTTAAAATGTTTTCTTTAACATCGGACATTATCCTGAATTTGCGAATATTTCACCAAAAAGAGAATATTGTTCATATTTGGAACATTTTTTAAATGTTTTTTTTTGGAAAACCCGAAAAACTTTGGAAAGACAAAGAAAAATGGAACATTTAAAAAACATATGTACCAATTTTGGAATGAGAACAAAATTTTAATATTCTGAACATTTTTCAAAAAAAATATTTTAAAACTTTGGATCTTTTTAAAAAATCGAGTTTTTCTAATAATATGAACTGTTCCGATTTTTTTTGAATTTATGAAAAAGGGAGAAAGAAAAATAAACTTGAAAGGAAATAAGACAAAAGAAACGGGAAAGAAAAAAAGAAAGAAATGGAAAAAGAAAAATAGAAACATAACACGGAACCAGAAAAAATAGTTCAGCCCAGCTAGGGGGCCCTGTGCGAATTTGTAAATATTTGACGCTTAGTGCGATTAATAGGAGTTTTCCAGTTGCATGGGCACAAAATTAATAGAGTTTGCTACTATTTGATGTTGACTTCAATATAACAAAGAAAAAGAAAACGGGTCAGCCCAGCTTGGTGGCCATGTGCGAATTTGCTGCTATTTGACGCTCACTGCAATAAATAGAGTTTTGCTACTTACGTGGTGTCGGTGTACTAGAGTAGGGGTACCCTAGTATCCCGAACTTGTGCACGGGCAGTCGCAGCGTCCCGCGGCAAGGCTTGCCGGGTGACCGCCAAGGTCCTCCGTGGTTCCTTTGGAGCCATTCAAGAACAAAGTATCCAAGCCAAGGAGACAAGACCCCGGCAAGAGGAGCTTGCCGGGAAGGCCAGCCAAGGCACCTCAAGACCCCGGCAAGAGGAGCTTGCCGGGAAGGCCAACCAAGGCACTTCAAGGAACTTGCCGCGACGCGCCGTGCGTCGCGGCAAGGCCCGGTGAGCGACAAGCTCCGGACGCGACAAGACAACAACCACGGCAAGGCGCTTGCCGTGGCAAACCACCACTCTGTGCCCGCGCTCCAGCACATCCACCAACGTGTCGCTCTGGGACCCTTCCAAGCGTACGTGGCGGGAGGCTGTGCAGCCAGGGGTGCACGGTGGCAAGCGGCGCTGACAAGATTGCCATCGTGGCGAGCGGTGGCGTCCCTGACGGTCCCTTCTGCACGGTTTAGGCGACGCAGACGGGCATTTAATGCCTTTGTCCCCTGCCATCAGGGTTAGGTATGATACACTGTAGCAGGTAGCTGTACGTACCGCAGCACCTTTCCATTTTTACCCTTGTCTATGTTGCCACCTGTCGGTGACCCCTTGAGCATATAAAAGGAGGCCCATGCGCAACGTAGAGGGGGTTAGCTGATTAGGAGGAAGAGACCATTCACGCTCGGTCTAGTTAGCTGCTGGTGTGTACTGTAGCACTCCGCGCTCCCGAGCAAGAACTCAATACAAACCACAAAGCAGGAGTAGGGTTTTACGCATCTGTGCGGCCCGAACCTGGGTAAACTGCTCGTGTGCTTCGCCTCGATCCGCTCTTCGTGTGACCTCTGCCCCCGCCGAACCAAAAGGGACTCGGTCCGCCGGTCCCATAGGTGTTCGTGGATCAGTCCCCCGACATCTTTGGCGCGCCAGGTAGGGGGGCGTCGAGGTTGTGTGAACCAGATCCGGCATTCACGCGAGCTAGATCTTCATCATCTTCATCGACATGCCGACGAAGAAGAAGGCTTCGGAGGCGGCTACTCCGTCCGCCCCACCACCGCCGGAGCAAACGGCTGATGAGGCGGACGTTGGCGGAAGAACGGGCATCGGCGAGGGAGCTCGCGGTGCTGCTAGGTCCAAGGACAAGGCTGCGCTGCCCATCGGCGGCGTGGCCGGCTCCCACAATGACCGGGCGCACTCCAAGACCTCGGCGTCCGTGCATGCACCGCGCCCATCTAAGGAGGCGCGGGACCGGTAGCATCATGGTACTCACGGTACCATGTGTTTGCTGGACCAAGATCGAGCTGGTGGATCTCGGAGTGCTCAAGACCAGCATGCACGCCAGCATGCTGGCACGAGCGAGGCACGGTCGCCTGGACGGGATACTGCTCCTTCTAACAAAGTTAGAAGTCCGAGCATATCTCGCTCCTCGCACCGTTCGCCACCGCCACCCGCCACTCCAGCAGAAGCTTTGGCGCGAGCTCAACTGCTCCTGGACTACCCTCCAACGGCAGACAAGATCGACGACTGGAGGGCCACCATTCAGAATCTCATCGGCTTCGCCAACGGCGACACTCAACGGCAGCCAAGCACGTCACAGCCGCAGCAAGTCAGCCAGGCACGAGCCGGTGGCGACAAGACCGGTGGGGGTGCAACCACTGTGCACTCTCCGCCCCGAAGGCCAAGATCGCCGACTCACCGGATCCACCTCGACAGCGACTCCACCGCGTCATCAAATCCACGAGCTCGTCGCGATCAGCGCCAAGTTCTTCACAATCGACAGCAAGAAGACGCTCGTACTCGCATCGAGCGCCAAAGAGAAGCGCGACATCAATCAGACCAGCGCGCTGGGCCCTCTGTTGACATGCATGCGCCAGGGGAACCAGGCGGCTTGCCGTACGCGGTAGGTTGCCCTGCGTTTACTCGTGAGCTGCGGCAAGTCCAGTGGCCCAGCATGAAGAATTTCAAGCCAGACGTACCAGAGAAGTACGACGGCAAGTCGCATCCATCGGAGTTCCTCAGCATCTACACCATCGCGGTGCAGGCTGCCGGGGGGCGGGGTGACAAGATCCTTGCCAACTACTTCCCGCTGGTGCTCAAGCCCAACGTCAGGTCCTGGCTCATGCATTTGCCGGACAACTCCATATCCTCCTGGGCAGACCTATGCCATCAGTTTGTCGGCGCCTTTACAGGCGGCCACAACCTCATGGCCAAGAGAGTGACCTTCATCTGCTCGCCCAGAAGGAAGGAGAGCCCCTGCGGAAGTACATTCAGAGATTCAGCCGTGTACAGCATAACATCCCAGATGTCCACCCTGCCGCGGTCATCAGCGTGTTCCATCAGAACGTGCGTAACCGCAGGATGCGGGAGGAGATGGCGATGTGCAAGATCAGAGACGTTAGTGAGCTGTATGCCCTGGCCGGCAAGTGTGCACGTGCTGAGCAAGGGAGGAAACTCCTCGGAGAAAATACAGGAGCAGAAGGATCTGACAGCGAGGATGCTGCCCCGGCAAAGAAAAACCGGCGGCGGAAGAACAGGAAGAAGAAAGGCAAAGATGTGCTAGTCGTTGAGCAGTCCGGCAACGAAGGTGGCGCCAACAAAGCCAAAGTTGGTAGCTCCGGCAAGGAGATTGCCGCATGCACCAACTGCCAGGCTGTGGCGGTCGCCGACAAGCAGGATGGCACCGACAAGCAGTACTGCAAGATCCACCACACCAAGGGCCATGACCTCCAGAGCTGCAAGAAGGTCGAGCAGCTTGTCCAGCAGCAAAAGGCTGAATACGAGCGACGCGACAAGGAGAGGGCCCAAGGTGGCACTGGAGAATCCGGCAAGAAGCGCGCCGGCCGGGGAGGACGCCGCAGCAAGGCCAAGTAGCGCCAAGGAGACAGACCTCCCCACGGCCGTGACAAGGATGAAGATGACGACAACGACGAAGACATGGATGATGTCGAGACCAGTGAGCAGGAGTTCCAGAAAGCCACAGAGGTCTTGTGCATTGACGGTGGTGCTTCCCTGCATACTTCGCACCGCCAACTCAAGCAGTGGGTGCGGGAAGTCAATGCGGCAGAACCACCCGTCGAATCACGCAAACCTCTGAAATGGTCCAACACGCCTATCATCTTTGATATTGAGGACCACCCTGATCGCACAACTGCGATCGGGTGCTTGCCGATGTTGGTTTCACCAACTATCCGCAACCTCAAGGTCACTAAGATGCTAGTTGATGGCGGGGCCGGCTTGAACCTGATCTCCTCCGCTGTACTCCAGAAACTCCAGATCCCTGACAACGAGCTCGAAGAGACCGGCACATTCCAAGGAATCAACCCGGGAAGGAGCAAGCCGAAGGGGAAGGTCATGTTGCCAGTAACATTTGGCAGCGAGGTGAACTTCAGGACTGAGAGGGTCACTTTTGACATTGCTGATATTCCATTGCCTTACAATGGGATACTCGGCCGTCCAGCGCTCGCCAAGTTCGTGGCAGCCTCTCATTATGCATACAACATGCTGAAGATGCCAGGCCCGATAAGCGTCATCTCTGTCCCTGGCGACAAGAAGGATGCTCTTATCTGCGCAGAAAAGATCTACCGGGAAGCGGCGGCCGCAACAGATTGCAAGTCACTTGCCGTTGAAGCTCCCGGGGGGAAGAAGAAGACCAAGTCCGGCAAGAGTTCTGATGCCCACTCCGGCAAGCGCACCTCTTCGGAGTGCTGCGTTGCCGTCGAAAACGCACCATCGAGCTCCACCGGCAAGTGTAAGAAGACAATGGCAGCTCCGCCAGAGACGAAGAAGGTGTCCGCCAAGGAGGACGGCACTGGTGGTACCTTTACCATCAGTGCCACTCTCGACCCTAAATAGGAAAGCGCGCTCATTGCTTTCCTGCGGGCGAATGTCGATGTGTTTGCGTGGCAGCCGTCTGACATCCCCGGTGTTCCCAGGAAAGTAATTGAGCACCATCTTGCCGTTTGTCCTCATGCGCGGCCCGTCAAGCAGAAGGTCAGGAAACAAGCAGTGGAGCGCCAAGAATTCATCGCAGAAGAGATCAAGAAGTTGGAAGCAGCAGGCCTTGTCAGAGGAGTGCTCCATCCTACGTGGTTGGCCAATCCTGTAGTCGTGCGCAAGGCGAACGGGAAATGGAGACTTTGTATCGACTTTACCGATGTTAACAAAGCTTGTCCCAAAGACCCATTTCCTTTACCGCACATTGACCAGATTGTTGACTCCACGGCTGGATGTGACTTACTTTCATTTCTTGACGCATATTCAGGATACCATCAGATCTTCATGGCAGAAGAGGATGAGGAGAAGACCGCATTTATCACTCCATGTGGCACGTACTGTTTCATAGGGATGCCTTTCGGTTTGAAAAATGCTGGTTCAACATTTGCAAGAGTAGTCCATGTCGCTCTTGAGCCACAAATACACAGAAATGTGGAAGCCTACGTGGATGACATAGTGGTCAAGAGCAAAGACAGAGCAACTCTGATTCAAGATTTAGACGAGACCTTTGCAAATCTGCACAAGATCAGCCTCAAGCTCAACCCAGAGAAGTGTGTGTTTGGAGTTCCCTCCGGCAAGATTCTCGGGTTCTTCGTGTCTCAGCGGGGAATTGAAGCCAATCCCGACAAGATCAAGGCCATTGAGCAGATTGAAGCACCAAAACGCGTCAAGGATGTACAAAGACTTGCCGGTTGCGTGGCTGCTCTCAGCAGGTTTACCTCTAGGTCTGCTGAGCGCGCCCTGCCGTTTTTCAAACTATTGAAAAAGGCAGGTCCAATGAAATGGACTCCGGAAGCGGAGGCTGCGCTGCAAGACTTGAAGAGATACCTGTCCTCCGCTCCAACACTTGTCGCACCTAAGCCACAAGAGAAGTTGCCGCTGTATATAGCGGCAACCAATCAAGTGGTTAGTGCTGCGTTAGTGGCAGAGAGGGAGGCAGATGATAAGCCAGCAACCACGGCAGGCGCATCCAGCGACGAGCAGGGGGCTTCCCCGACATGCTCTGGTCCCGACAAGGTTGGATCTGTGCAGACGCGCGAGGAGATACATAAGAGAATGGTGCAGCGCCCAGTTTACTTTGTCAGTTCCCTTCTACAGGGGTCTAGGTCAAGGTACTCTGGCGTGCAGAAATTGCTTTTCGGCCTTCTTATGGCCTCGAGAAAGCTGCGCCATTATTTCCAAGCACATGAGATCACATTTGTCACTCGCTTTCCGCTGAAGAGGATACTACAGAATCCAGAAGCAACAGGCAGGATTGTTGAGTGGGCACTGGAACTGTCAAGCTTTGGCCTCAAGTTTGAGAGTACTTCAACTATCCAAAGCAGAGCATTGGCAGAATTCATAGCAGAATGGACGCCAACACCAGATGAAGAAATTCCAGAAACGATCATCCCCGTCGAAGAAGCAAGCAAAGAGTGGCTGATGTACTTTGATGGTGCCTTTTCGCTGCAAGGCACCGGCGCTGGCGTGCTGCTTGTCACACCCACCGGAGAGCACCTCAAGTACATAGTCCAGATGCATTTTCCCAAGGAGCAAGCAACAAACAATACTGCAGAGTATGAAGGCTTGCTTGCCGGTCTCAGGATCGTGGAAGACCTTGGGATCAAGAAGCTCATTGTCAGGGGTGACTCGCAGCTTGTTATCCGCCAAGTGAACAAGAGCTACCAGAGTCCGTTGATGGAAGCTTACGTCGACGAAGTGAGAAAGCTAGAAGAGCACTTTGACGGCCTACAGATGGAACATGTTCCAAGAGCTCAGAACGCCATTGCCGATGGCCTGTCAAAGTGCGCCGCACTTAAGTTACCTGTGGAACCAGGGATCTTTGTGCTCAAGCTAACTCAACCGTATGTAACGCCATCAACTGGACAGAGAAAGAAAAGGAAGTTGATTTCTGGTGACTATTTGCCGGCAGAGCTCCCCGAAGCCGCCGCCAAGAAAGTCCCCAAGATCAATGCCAAAAGCGCTGAGGAGCAATCTGCTCCGGCAAACCCTAGGGTTTGTTCCGTTGAAGCAGAAGCTCCCGGCAAGTTTTGCTCCGGCAAGCTTGCCGGGGAACGTCAAGCTCCGGCAGAGCCGCAGGTTCTCGCCGTAGAAGCGGACGTTCCTGCAGTAACAGATTTGCTTTGCGCTGAGGAGCAATCTGCTCCGGCAAACCCTAGGGTTTGTTCCGTTGAAGCAAAATCTCCCGGCAAGTTTTGCTCCGGCAAGCTTGCCGGGGAACGTCAAGCTCCAGCAGAGCCGCAGGTTCTCGCCGTAGAAGCGGACGTTCCCGCAGCAACGGATTTGCTTTGCGCTGAGGAGCAGTCTACTCCGGCAAGCCCCAGGGTTTGTTCCGTTGAAGCAGAAGCTCCCGACAAGCTTTGCTCCGGCAAGCTTGCCAGGGAACGTCAAGCTCCGGCGGAGCCGCATGTTCGCGCCGTAGAAGCGGATGTTCCCGCAGCAGCAGATTTGCGTTTAGTCCTTGTTGTCGAGCCACAAGCTCCAGCATGGGCACAACAGATTGTCCGTTTCCTTTAGACAGGAGAACTTCCCGAAGAGCAAGAAGAAGCGGAAAGAGTAGCCCGACAGTCAAGTATGTACCAGTTTGTCGACAAGACACTATACAGAAGAAGACTCAACGGTGTGAAATTGAAGTGTATTCACCGGGAAGACGGACAAAAGCTGTTGGCAGAGATACATGGAGGCATATGTGGTCACCACATTGGCGCAAGAGCACTTGCCGGCAAAACATTCCGGCAAGGTTTCTTCTGGCCAACAGCCCTCCAGGATGCAACTGCACAAGTAACCAAGTGTGAAGCGTGCCAGTTCCATTCCAAGCAGATACACCAACCAGCTCAAACTCTCCAGACGATCCCTTTATCCTGGCCATTTTTGGTCTGGGGGCTTGACATCCTCGACCCCTTTCCCCGAGCAGTCGGGGGCTTTGAGTACTTGTACGTTGCAATCGACAAGTTCACAATGTGGCTGGAAGTGGAACCAGTGAGGAAGGTGATAGCACAGTCAGCAGTCAAGTTCTTCAGGTCGATTGTTTGCTGCTTCGGGATCCCTAACAGGATAATCACCGACAACGGTACGCAATTTACGAGCCGCACCTTCATGCAGTACGTCCAAGATCTTGGCGCCAAGGTCTGCTTCGCTTCTATTGCTCACCCGAGAAGCAATGGTCAAGCGGAGAGAGCAAATGCTGAAGTGCTGCGCGGGCTCAAGACCAGGACTTTCGACAGGCTGCACACGTGCGGAATAAACTGGATCGAGGAGCTGCCGGTGGTTCTTTGGTCGATCAGGACGACGCCAAATCGAGCCACTGGCCAGACACCTTTCGCTCTAGTCTATGGAGCAGAGGCAGTTATCCCCACAGAACTCGTATACGGGTCACCTCGAGTGCTCGCTTATGATGAGGTTGAGCAAGAGCAGCTGCGACAAGATGACGCGCTGCTCCTTGAGGAAGACCGTCTTCAGGCTGTTGTACGAGCTGCTCGCTACCAGCAAGCTTTGCGCCGCTACCATAGCCGCAAAGTTAATGCCAGAAGTCTCGAGGAAGGCGACCTTGTTCTTCGGCGTGTTCAGTCCGCCAAGAATTCAAACAAGTTGACGCCGAAGTGGGAAGGCCCTTACCGGGTGAAACGAGTCACTAGGCCTGGCGCTGTCCGCCTTGAGACCGAAGATGCCATTCCGGTGAGCAACTCCTGGAACATTGAGCACCTTCGTAAGTTTTACCCGTAAGGCGCGGTTGCCGGAACCTGTTTGGGTAACCACCTTTTGTACAAGTCTTGCCGCTGTTGCATGTAATCCTTTGTACAAAGCCGGGCGCAGACCCCGTGCATAAGTAAAGCTCATGTGCTCTGCACATCTTGTCAATTTCATGCTTTCTATTTTTTGCATATGTGATCTGACACTTTGTGCAGCACCTACTCCCCGGTAAGCAATAACGAGCCGTAAGGCTCCATATCTTTATTTTCTCTTCTTTCTTTTTCTCAAGGAAAGGAAGCTTCCCTCGCCCACAAGTTTGCCGGGGGGAAGGAGAAGATAACGGTATGGACCAGGCGTCGTTCAAGAAAGTTTCGCCTTACCGGGAAGCAAACAACAGAAAAGCTAAGTCGCCAAAGTTTGAGCAATCAGATTTTTTAAATCTTTAAGTTATCTCCCTTGAACGACCGTACTTTGTATGGAAAACCTGTGCACGGAGGAACCAACTCGTAGCTAGTTGCGCCCTTACTTTGTTTCGAGTCTGCTCAACAACTTAAGTGAGCTACAACTGGTTGCGACAAGGTTTCTGGTCGGTAGCGGCACCGCCAGCAGGCTGCTGACGTCCCGCACTCAGCGCTCGCGGCTTAGGTGCCTGCACCGGCAAGTTCCCTAAAAGCGTAGGGCAAAAACATACAAAGAGAGGAATCAAGTAAAGGGAATAACATTGCAATCATTACCCAGAATAGAGTTATATTACAAAGATAGCTTGTCGCGGCTCTAACAGATTGTTTTCATAACATGACAAACAGCGACAAGAAAAGAAGAAGCGGGCGGCCTAGTCTACGCGAGCGCCCTCGATCCTCTTGATCCCGCTCACCTTGTCCACAATGGGTGCGACAAGGGTCTTGAGCGCCTCCAGATCAGCATCCAGCGGCAGGGTCTTGAGGACGTTGGTGAGGTTGAGGCCCGGATTGCGGAAGGCTACCTTCACCAACACTTTCTGAAGAGCTCCCGCGCAGATCTTGCGCGACTCGTCGGCCAGCTGCTATGGGATCCTCTCCCGGAGTCGCTGGAGGGCCGTCGCCATGCCTTTGAAGAACAAGGCAAGCTTGGCGCTGGATTGGAGGTTCTCGTGGGAGGGATACCCGAGATCCTCCATCCCCAGCTGCGCAAGCTCCCTGTCAATGTCTGCGGCAACACTCACACGACTCTCCGTCCAGTGCTCCACAGTCTCCCTGAAGGCATTCTGGGTGGCGGCAACACTCTCCAGCAGCGCCTTGTCGGCCTTGATCTCTTCTTTCAAGGCCGCCTCCTGCTTCTTGGCGCCATCCAGAGTCTTGGTCAAAGCGGTCAGCTTCAACTCAAGATTCGCGTTGGAGTCCTTGGCGGCGCTGAGCTCTCTTCCCTTCTCGGCGAGATCGGCCTCCAGCTGCGCCACCTTCATCTCCAACTCCTTCTTGGCGGCCTCGGCGGCAGCGGCAGCATCCTCCGCTTGCTTGAGGGCTCCGCCGAGTTTCTCCTCGCGCACGGCAAGCTCCTCCTGGTGGGCGTCAAGATTGACCTTCCGCTGCGCCAGCTCGCCTTCCTGCGCAGACAGCTTCTCAGCGACAAGCCGCTGTTGCTCTCTGATTTCAGCCTTCTCGAGGAGGAAGGCCTTCTGCGCTTCGGCAAGTTGCTCCCGCTCCTCTGCCAAGGACCGGAGAGCTTCCTGGTGGAGACCCCGGAGCTCCTCCGCGCGCTTCTCGATGTCCGCTCCCGCCTTCGTGACAAGTGCCTTGCGGGATTCCAGCTTGGCTTGCCAAGCGCGGTAGAGCGACAACAACTTCCGCAGCAGCCGCTCCTCCTGAGGCTCGTTGTTGCTGTTGCTTGGCGCGTCAACCAGCGTCAGCCCAGCGGAGGCGAGCACCTCCCCGTCGAAGATCTCTCCCTCGACCGGCGCCCTGGAGCTTGACGCCCAGGGGAGGTTGATGAAGACGTCATCGCCGGCCTTCAAGTAGACGCCGGGCTGGGGCTCTTCGAAGCCTGGTGCTGCGGCAGCGGCAGACGGGTCGGCGGTCGGCGCAGCGCCTGGCGTTCCTGCGGCCTCAGGGCTGTCAGTGCGATCGCCGGACCCCTCTCCAGTTGCTGCGGCGGCAGCTTTGGCGGCCTCTGTGCCGGCGGGATCGTCAGCACCGGCTGTTTCGTCGGCGGCAACCTCGGTCTCCATCGGCTCCGTAGCAGATGGGTCTGACAGCCGGAAAAGGGAGAAGAGTCAAGCAAAATCCAACAAAAACCCAAGAAGATAAAAAGAAGAAGAATCCAAGGGAAGTCTTGCAGCGAGAGGAGTACCTGTACCGGGTCCTATAGTCGTGGTCTCCGCCGTCGGGGGCCCGCTGGTGCTGTCCCTTGCCGGAGACTTCTCCCTTGCCGGAGGACTCTCCCTTGGCTCCTGGTGGGGCTGCTCTGCTCCTACACAAACCGGCAGTCAGATATCAGCAAAGACAGAGTATCCATGCGCACCTCACAGCGGAAAGCAAACCATATACTTACGCTGGGGGCTGCTCTGGAGAAAAGTTGCCGGGTCCGGCAAGGTTGTCTCGGGCGCACCTCCTGCTGTCGCAGTAGGGTCGTCCTCGATGACAATCACCGGGACCTTGGCCCTCTTTGCTGCTCTCTGGGCCAGAGTCCTAAAGAGGAACAAGTTCAGAGAAAAGCAAATGAGATACAAGACAAAACAACAAGAATTGAAGAACTGCAAGTACAGCAAGAGAAGCTTACTCTTCTTCTTCTTCCTCGTCGGAGCTGAACGCGGAGAAGTCGAAGTCCGGCGCACGCCCGGTGCGAGGAGGCGGAGGAGAAGCTTCCCTTAGCCGCTTGGCGGGAGCAGTGGCGGTGGTCTGAGACGACCCCTCTCCGGCTGCCGGCGCGGCGTGAGTAGCGGCAGGAACTGAAGCGGTGGTCCGGCTAGACCCCGCTCCAGTTGCCGTCGCAGCATGAGGCGCTCCCGCGACAACGGTGTTTGCCGCGGTGGAGCGCGTCACACGGCGCGGCGACTGTTGGCCCGCCTGCCGCTCCGCTACCTCGCCGGCCTTGCGGAGATGCCTTCTTGGAGCGGATGGAGGCTCTGCTTGCGGCGAGCTGCCTGAAGATGAGGAGGAAGAGGAGTTGATTTCCAGCGAGCTGCTCGTATCCTTGGCGGGCTCCCTCGACTCGACGCCATGCCCGGCAAGCTCTTTATCGCCGGCAGGCTCCCCTCGCTCGGCATGGCTTGCCGCCTCTGCTGCATCTTCCTCCTCCACGATGAATCCAAAAACGCCCGCGGCAGCGGCTGCCGCCGCCGCTTCCAGCCTAGTGGCGATGCGCGTCATCTCCGCATCGGTGGTGTCGCGGGTGAGGCTATCCTTCTCGTCGGGGCGGATCGGCACTTCCACCAAGTTGGCACAATTCCATGCGAGTCGCACAGCGGCATCATTGCACGGATGCGGTCAAGCGCGGAATTGTTGCACAGCGGAACGACACCCCCCGACAACCTGAACGCTTCGGGATGTTGGGGGTCATACTTGAACAGCTCCTGCCGCATCGCGTTGAGCTCCAGAACCGTGAAGTTGAAGTTGAGGCCCGGATGTAGCCTCATGATATCTGCCGCATTCTTGAACTCCCAGGTGGGTCTCCCCCGTTCCTGCAGGGGGGCGATGCGGCGGCGAAGAATATCTGCGCCAACAGCGCCTACAGTGAGCCCGGCAAGCCTGAGGCGCAGGATCCGGGTTACAGCAATCTTCAGCCTTTCATCTTCCGGGGCCACGTCACTCCAATCGCTGCCGCGTGCTACTGGGGTTTGGCGCCGGGTGGTGAATGGCTACGGGTTCTCCTCGTCAATCCAGCACCAGTCTGCTCTCCACTCTTCCCACTTGCCGCGGAATTCTCCCTCCAGATAAGTTTCCTTCTTGCCGGCCCTTGAGATCCAGGTGATTCCGCCGGATAGAGGCTCTCCTCTCTCTACTCGGGGTATGAAGAAATGGCGAAAGAGGGCTACACTAGGGTGGACTCCGACAAAGTTTTCGGAGAGATGTGCGAAAACTGCCATGGTCAGAACGACATTGGGGGTGAAGTCAAGGAGGTGGAACCCGTAGGTGTTCATGATATCGCAGAAGAATTCAGAGAAAGGCGGGCAGAGCCCGCAATAGAAGAACAAGGTGAAGAAAGGGTATCCATTTGGGGCCTTCTTCCAAGCGGCGGCGGGGAGTACCTTCGTGCGCGGATGCGCTCGTGTCTCCGTCGACCAGAAGAGGTAGTAGTTCTCCCTCAGCTCCTTCACGGCAAGCTTGGGGGGGAAGACTGCCCGCTCCTTCCGCAGCGCTGCAAGCCGCTGCGCCTCGGTCGACTTCACGACCTTCCCCTTGTCGGCTTTTGGAGCCATGGCGGAAGTAGTGGAGGAGGTCGACGGCGTTGGTGGTGTTGGTGGCGATGGGCGGCGGAGCGCCGCTCTCTTTCGGCTTTGGGAAGACGAGGGAGCGGCGGAGATTTCTGAGATTGGATGCAGCAACGGGCGAATGGGCGGACTTCCCCTGTTTCCCCTGCTTATAAAGAGGGAGGGGGCGGACGTTCCGCATTTCCGAATAAAGAAACCACCCACGATCTCTCCCACGACGCCGCATCCAACGCGTGCCGTTCGGGGAGGGCGCGGCGGATACGGAGAGAGGTACGGCGTAACCCAGGCCGCGCGTGCCCGTGCCCTGTTTTGGGCCTGGCCCAACAGCGCTTGGCACCGTGTATGGCCCAGGCCTGGGGGCTCCTGTCGGTGTACTAGAGTAGGGGTACCCTAGTATCCCGAACTTGTGCACGGGCAGTTGCAGCGTCCGGCGGCAAGGCTTGCCGGGTGACCGCCAAGGTCCTCCGTGGTTCCTTTGGAGCCATTCAAGAACAAAGTATCCAAGCCAAGGAGACAAGACCCCGGCAAGAGGAGCTTGCCGGGAAGGCCAACCAAGGCACCTCAAGACCCCGGCAAGAGGAGCTTGCCGAGAAGGCCAACCAAGGCACTTCAAGGAACTTGCCGCGATGCGCCGCGCATCGCGGCAAGGCCCGGTGAGCGACAAGCTCCCGGACGCGACAAGACAACGACCGCGGCAAGGCGCTTGCTGCGGCAAACCACCACTCTGTGCCCGCGCTCCAGCACATCCACCAACGTGTCGCTCTGGGACCCTTCCAGGCGTACGTGGCGGGAGGCTGTGCAGCCAGGGGTGCACGGTGGCAAGCGGCGCTGACAAGATTGCCATCGTGGCGAGCGGTGGCGTCCCTGACGGTCCCTTTTTCCCTGTTTAGGCGACGCAGACGGGCATTTAATGCCTTTGTCCCCTGCCGTCAGGGTTAGGTATGATACACTGTAGCAGGTAGCTGTACCTACCGCAGCACCTTTCCATTTTTACCCTTGTCTACGTTGCCACCTGTCGGTGACCCCTTGAGCATATAAAAGAGGCCCATGCGCAACGTAGAGGGGGTTAGCTGATTAGGAGGAAGAGACCATTCACGCTCGGTCTAGTTAGCTGCTGGTGTGTACTGTAGCACTCCGCGCTCCCGAGCAAGAACTCAATACAAACCACAAAGCAGGAGTAGGGTTTTACGCATCCGTGCGGCACGAACCTGGGCAAACTGCTCGTGTGCTTCGCCTCGATCCGCTCTTCGTGCGACCTCTGCCCCCGCCGAACCGAAAGGGACTCGGTCCGCCGGTCCCATAGGTGTTCGTGGATCAGTCCCCCGACATGTGGGCACGAAAATAAACGGGCTGGCTTTGCTGGGCCACACTATTGGCGGCCCATGTATGAAATTCGGGCGTTTTTCCTTTTCTAATAGAGAACGAACAAAAAATTAGTACCACCTCGAATAGAAAAAACTTTTCGATGGTGAACGAATGAAAAAATTGGAGAAACGCACCTTGCTTTATTAGTTGGTATAGATATCATATAAGAGATATATAAGATATAAGAATTAGTGATAAATAAAAATATAAAATAAATATATAATATAATATATATATATAATATATATAAGAGTAGAGATAGCAGGGACGTCGGGAAAGGATCGCGCACGTAGGAAAAATCGGCCTGGCTAGTTTTGGCGCAGGGCGTCTGGCGCGCTTTATAAAATCCAACGCCCTCGTTTCGCTCTATGCCTCGCCACCGCTCTGTCCCCGCTATTTCTTGCCTCGCTACTGCTGCGCCACCATGCGATCAGGAAACTTGGGGCTACCACGGCGTCCACGCGCGCCCCTCCGACGGCTTCTCCGTCGAGATCTGGTTCCGCAAGGTGCGCCTCGGCCTCGGCAATTTCGACACCGCCCACGAAGCCGCCCGCGCGTATGACGCGGCGCCGTGGCGCCTCCGGTGGCCTCGTAGGGATATGAACTTCCCCAACGTGCCGTTGCGGGAGCGGGCGCGGGAGCTCGTGCCTCCGCGGCGGCTTATCATCGACAAGGATCGTTGCTACAAGCGGAGGCGGGAGCACCGTCTCGGCATCGCCGAGATGGACGAGGAAGCCATGGTGTCACTATCAGAACCGGCAGATCTCGGGTAGGGGGTCCTGAAGTGTGCGTCTAAGGATCGAAGGTAACAGGAGACAGGGACACATTGTTTACCCAGTTTCGGGCCCTCTTGATGGAGGTAATACCCTATGTTCTGCTTGATTGACATTGATGAGTATAGGGGTTACAAGAGTTGATCTACCACAAGATCGTAATGGATAAACCCTAGATTTTTAGCCTGTATGATTATGATTTCCTCTATGGGCTAAACACTCCGGTTTATATAGACATTGGAGGGGACAAGGGTTGTACAGAGTCGGTTTTCAGAGAAAGGAATCTCCATATTCACACTCCAGGCTTGCCATCCACGCAAAGGAGAGTCCCATCCGGACACGGGGAAATGTCTTCCATCTTGTATCTTCACGGCCCATCAGTCCGGCCCACGTCACATAGCACGGACACCCGAGGACCCCCTAATCCAGGACTCCCTCAGTAGCCCCTGAACTAGGCTTCAATGTCAATGTGTATGGTGCGCAAATTGTCTTCGGCATTGCAAGGCGGGTTCCTCCTCCGAATACTTCAAAGTAGTTGATCAATTAGAACTATGTCCGGATCTGTTTAACAAGTTAACTCTCCAACCATAAAAGCATAATACATAAAATAAGGTATATCCATCGGCAACATTTTCCAGCAAAACGTCATGCTTAGCTCTGCTATTATTGCAAACTGTTTTTGGGACGTCCCGCTTCGTGTTTTAACACGTAACTTCTACCGGCACGAGTTGTCATCAATACGAGTTTTGGTAATCTAACCATGCTGTTCGCATGACCCTTTGGGAACTGGCGAGTTTTAAGGCTAAATAAGGGGACGCTTGATATTCGCAGTCCATATAAGTGGATAGAATCCAACTCTTCTTTACCACTCCTCATTCTCTCTCTCTCTGCTTCCCCATCCTCGAGCTCTAACACCCAAGTTCCAAGCTTTTCTTCCCTCCGCAACTCCTTCGACCATGGCCAGCTCTCAGGGCAACTGGGTGGCTTCCTCCATCACGGAGGAGAATATCAAGGAGCTGCGTGAGGCGCGGTATCTAACCACGGAAATCAAGAACAAGCTTCCTGATGCGGCGCAGGTCACCCCCACTTGGGAGCCTGGCGAGAGGGTGGTATTCATCCCCCACTTCCTCCACGGACTCAGATTCGCCCTCCACCCCTTTGTGAGGGGTGTCATGTTCTACTACGGGCTATATTTTCACGATCTGGCCCCAAATTCATTCCTGCACATCTCGGCATTCATCATCGTGTGTGAGGCCTTCCTTCGTGTCCCTCCACACTTCGGCTTATGGCTCAAGATTTTCAACGTGAAGCCGAAGGTGGTCGATGGGCAACATGCGGACTGCGGTGGCGCTATGGTGAGAAAGCTCCCCAAAGTCAACTGGCCAAAGGGGGTCTTTGTGGACACCGTCATGATATGGCAACAGGAATGGTTCTATATCACAGAACCCCGTGGCTCCAAGTGGGCAGCCACTCCAGCCTTCAGATCTGGACCCCCAATAAGGCTCACATCCTGGACTGACAAGGGTCCGGACTGGGGGTCGGTCAATGAGGTGTCGCGGCTGCAGAAGCGCGTCAAAGGCATGATAGCGAAGGATATTACCATTGCTGATGTGATCCAAGTGATATTGATCCGCAGAGCACTTCCTTGCCAGTGGCGATCCCTCAGGATGTGGGAGTTCGATCCGGAAGGGTCGTGGACCCTACAACAGTTCTACGACACAACACATATGGGGATCTGGACGCTGCTTTTCAAGAAGCAGAAGTCATGGCCAAAGTCATCGAACGACACCAGCCTCGACTGCAATCATCCAGCGTCTGAGGTAAGTTCAAAAACCTCCGAACACCAATTGGTGCATTCATCTTAAGGAGAAGTATTGAGTAGCCTTTCTCCAAACAGGCCTGGACTAAAAAGGCGGAGCAGATCCGGTGTCCGGCTCCGCTCCCCGAAAACCCAACTGATCCTTTATTAATGAAGATGCTGGTCCGGGCACCATACCACGCGCCGTTAAAGAAGGACAAGAAGAAGTCGAAGAAGAAAGAGGAAGACACATCGGACGCAATGTTTGGAGAAGTTGATGCCCAATCTTCTCACGAGGGCGATGACGACGGCGAGGAGGAGGAAGAAAAAGAAGATCCTCCCTGCAAAGGCAAGAAAAGGGCGGCCTCTGAAGACCTGGAGGCCGAAGCCTCCAAGAGGGACAAAGTTAGCCTCCCCGATGACTCGGAGCCAGACACCGAGGCCATCCCGACACACCTCGCCAGACCAAGCCCCAAGCCGACTCGTAAGTAGTCCAAGATATTTCCACATACACCTAATCTCTATGGACTATGATGATAACTCTAAGTTCAATTTTTTTGTTAGTCTGGCCCGTAGTCTTCCCCAGCAATCCCCATCCTCGGGGGATCTGCTGCCGGAGTTGATGGAGACAAAATCGCCTCCCCTAGCTTCCACACCGCCTAGAGTGGATGACACCGAGGTGTCATCACATAGGCC
>NC_041382.1:292648700-292679478 GCF_002162155.2 Triticum dicoccoides | reverse complement strand
GAAGGGATGGGGTATGACCCCCACAGAGACCGGCGACGGGGCCCCGGTCAATCCGGCCCACAGCCGTATACTACTCCGGAGACCGATACGGCTCTGGAGTCTAGTAAGCGACCCTTTGTGAGGAAAGGGGGAGTGGTTATTCGGGAACGCAGTAATTTCAAAAAAATTCCTACGCACACGCAAGATCTATCTAGGTGATGCATAGCAACGAGAGGGAAGAGTGTTGTCCATGTACCCTCGTAGACCATAAACGGAAGCGTTATGACAATGCAGTTGATGTAGTCGAACGTCTTCACGATCCAACCGATCCTAGCACTGAAAGTATGGTGCCTCCGCGATCTGCAAAAGTTCAGCTTAGTGACGTCCCACAAACTCTTGATCTAGCTGAGTGTCGAGGTAGAGCTTCGTCAGCACGATGACATAATGACGGTGATGATGAAGCTACTGGCGCAGGGCTTCACCTAAGCACTACAACGATATGACCGAGGTGGATTATGGTGGACGGGGGCACCGCACACGGCTAAAAGAAATCAACTTGTTTGTCCTAGTGTGCCCCCTGCCCCCGTATATAAAGGAGCAAGGGGGAGGCCGGCCGGCCCTAGGGGCGCGCCAAGGGAGGAGGAACCCTCCTCCTAGTAGGAGTAGGATTCCTCCTTTCCTAGTCCTACTAGGAGGAGAAGGGGCAAGAGGGAAAGGAGAGGAAGAGGAGAAGGAAAGGGGGGCGCGCTCCCCTCCCTAGTCCAATTCGGACTCCCTATAGGGAGGGGGCATGGCTGCCCCTTGTGGGCTGCCTCCCCTCTTCCCTATGGCCCATGTAGGCCCAATCTTTCCCCCGGGGGGGGGGGGGGTCCGGTAACCCTCCTACACTCCGGTTTTCTCCGAAATCACCCGAAACACTTCCGGTGTCCGAATATAGTCGTCCAATATATCAATCTTTATGTATCGACCATTTCGAGACTCCTCGTCATGTCCGTGATCATATCCGGGACTCCGAACTACCTTCGGTACATCAAAATACATAAAATCATAATACCGATCGTCACCAAATGTTAAGCGTGCGGACCCTACTGTTCGAGAACTATGTAGACATTACCGAGACACATCTCCGGTAAATAACCAATAGAGGAACCTGGATGTTCATATTGGCTCCCACATATTCTATGAAGATCTTTATCGATCAAACCACATAACAACATACGTTGTTGCCTTTGTCATCGGTATGTTACTTGCCTGAGATTCGATCGTCGGTATCTCAATACCTAGTTCAATCTCGTAACCGGCAAGTCTCTTTACTCATTCCGTAATGCATCATCCTGCAACTAACTCATTAGTCACATTGCTTGCAAGGCTTATAGTGATGTGCATTACTGAGAGGGCCCAGAGATACCTCTCCGATACTCGGAGTGACATATCCTAATCTCGATCTATGTCAACTCAACAAACACCATTGGAGACACCTATAGAGCAACTTTATAGTCACACAGTTATGTTGTGATGTTTGATAGCACACTAAGTGTTCCTCTGGTATTCGGGAGTTGTATGATCTCATAGTCATAGGAACATTCATAAGTTATGAAGAAAGCAATAGTAGTAAACTAAACGATCATCGTGCTAAGCTAACGGATAGGTCAAGCCAATCACATCATTCTCTAATGATGTGATCCCATTTATCAAATGACAACTCTTTGTCCATGGCTAGGAAACTTAACTATCTTTGATCAGCGAGCTAGTCAAGTAGAGGCATACTAGTGACACTTTGTTTGTCTATGTATTCACACATGTACTAAGTTTCCGGTTAATACAATTCTAGCATGAATAATAAACATTTATCATGATATAAGGAAATATAAATAACAACTATATTATTGCCTCTAGGGCATATTTCTTTCAGTCTCCCACTTGCACTAAAGTTAATAATCTAGATTACATTGTAATGACTCTAACACCCATCGAGTCTTGGTGCTGATCATGTTTTGCTCATGAGAGAGGCTTAGTCAACGGGTCTGCAACATTCAGAACCGTATGTATCTTTCAAATCTCTATGTCTCCCTCCTTGACTTGATCATGGATGGAATTGAAGTATCTCTTGATGTTCTTGGTTCTTTTGTGAAATCTGGATGCCTTTGCCAAGGCAATTGCTCCAGTGTTGTCACAAAAGATTTGCATTAGACCCGATGCACTAGGTATTACACCTAGATCGGATATGAACTCCTTCATTTGCTTCTTCCGAAGCAGCTATGTACTCCACTTCACACGTAGATCCCGCCATGATGCTCTGCTTGGAACTGCACCAACTGACAGCTCCACCAATTAATAAAAATACGTAACCGGTTTGTGACTTAGATTCATCCGGATCAGTGTCAAAGCTTGCATCGACGTAACCGTTTACGACGAGCTCTTTGTCACCTCCATAGACGAGAAACATATCCTTAGTCCTTTTCAGGTATTTTAGGATGTTCTTGACCGCTGTCCAGTGATCCACTCGTGGATTACTTTGATACCTCCTTGCTAAACTAATAGCAAGGCACACATCAGGTCTAGTACACACCATTGCATACATGATAGAACCTATGGCTGAAGCATAGGGAATGACTTTCATTTTCTCTCTATCTTCTGTAGTGGTCGGGCATTGAGTCTGACTCAACTTCACACCTTGTAACACAGGCAAGAACCCTTTCTTTGCTTGATCCATTTTGAACTTCTACAAAACTTTATCAAGGTATGTGCTTTGAGAAAGTCCAATTAAGAGTCTTAATCTATCACTATAGATCTTGATGCCCAATATATAAGCAGCTTCACCAAGGTCTTTCATTGAAAAATTATTATTCAAGTATCCTTTTATGCTATTCAGAAATTCGGTATCATTTCTGATCAACAATATGTCATCTACATATAATATCAGAAATGCTACAGAGCTCCCACTCATTTTCTTGTAAGTACAGGCTTCTCCAAAAGTCTGTATAAAACCATATGCTTTGATCACACTATCAAAGCATATATTCCAACTCTGAGAGGCTTGCACCAGTCCATAAATGGATCACTGGAGCTTGCACACTTTGTTAGCACCTTTTGGATCGACAAAACCTTCTGGTTGCATCATATACAACTCTTCTTTAAGATATCCATCAAGGAATGCAGTTTTGACATCCATTTGCCAAATTTCATAATCATAAAATGCGGCAATTGCTAACATGATTCGGATGGACTTAAGCATCACTACGGGTGAGAAGGTCTCATCATAGTGAACTCCTTGAACTTGTTAAAAAACTTTCGCAACTAGTCGAGTTTGTAGACAGTAACATTACCGTCAGCGTCAGTCTTCTTCTTGAAGATCCATTTATTCTCTATGGCCTGCCAATCATCAGGAAAGTCCACACTTTGTTCTCATACATGGATCCCATCACAGATTTCAAGGCCTCAAGCCATTTTGCAGAATCTGGGCTCATCATCAATTCCTCATAGTTTGTAGGTTCGTCATGGTGTGGGGACCCCGACTCATAAGTCGTGATCACCGAATGCATGTGTGCAGTGATCCCAGAGATCAATGCTCACCGAACACACATAAGATAAATAATAAGAGTCTTACATCCATACATACCGTCTTACATAAATTATGACCGTTATGGTCGAGTCTTGAGTCTAACTTCGCAGCGGAAATCTTTGTCGATAACTTGGACCCATGCCATCTTCCTTAACCCTACAGGCATTCTGACTGGGAAGCGTCCTAGCTCGCATGTTCATCCCGTTCTTTCATGCCTGGCCAATAAAATAACCAGGGGCAAGCCAATGAGTACTTTGAATGTACTCTCAAGCAATCCAAGGGTGATAACATAATGATTATGCAAGGCTCTACTGCTAATTTGGCATTTTTAGGGGAAGCTAGTTTTTCTCATGCAAGTATGATCGTCATTTATCAAGGACATGAATGTGTCTGCAACAAGTATCAGGAGGTTACAGACATCAACATCGAGAAAGAGTTATGAACAACTCATGCTCAAGCTCATCGTGACCTTCTCATGAATCACATCAACAGATTTACCAAACCGTGTTGTTTTCCAGAAACTTATGGACATAGTCTAAGAAGCACCAGCCAACTGTCCTTGACCATGGACACGGCTATTCGAATAGTTTTACACTCTGCAGAGGTTGCACACTTTACCCACAAGATCCGGGGAACTTCCGTGTCATCCACGACCCGCGGTACCTCAAGTACCCGGGGTAAGCACCCGATCACTATCTTTCCCTAGACGACACTAACATAGAGTCCACTCGATTGGTAGTAACCCCCGTGCCCAACATTTCACAACTTAAAATTGTGGAGCCTCGCTCCCATGTTTTTCACATACCACTGGCACAAGGTACCAATGGTGTGTCTGGTGCCCCATAAAAATGTTCTTGGCCGCCCTACCTGGCACGACCCCGTCCAGAGAGAGGACAACAACAACTCTCCTGTCACTAGTAATGCGGGCTCCAAGCAAGTATCGACCTAGGTAATCAATAATGCCCTTTCCCATATAAGGGTAGAGTGGTTGCACATGTAAGGTTGGGCCGGTCGACAAATCTTAAATCTAATCCGTCTCTATAAACAACACTTTTATCAAGCCTCGGTACACTACTTCTCCAACAAGTAGTGACCTAGTTCATCATCATCTCCCAGGGCATCAGTGGCACCCACTTGGGCTGTTTGCAAGTATGTCAAACCACACTTGTTTCTTTCCATGCATAGCCCTGACACCTTTTGCGTAGCCAACTACTATAGCATATTTCTATAATTCATCAACACAACTCTGAACAAGGATAGAGTCATGAACAATGCAAGTATCAACAGGTATGCAACAGAGGCAAGCCCAGCAAGGTTGCCATTCAAGAACCATCATGCACTCGATGAAACAGTGAAAATGTTCTCGTGATATAAAAGGGTTCAACATGGTCAAAGGGCTGCTTGCCTGGTTCATCAGAGTCTTCTAATCTTCTGGTCCATCTGCGAGTATTTCGTCTACTTCGTCAACTAATGTCGGAAATAATCATAGTAAGCAACACAACAAGGCAGAAAATAAAAATGCTCTAAAAATGTGAGTTGGACTTTTCTAGGATACCTATGGTCATATGAGGAATGACCAAAGTGGTTTCATTGGGATTGGATCAGTGGATATTTCTGAACATTTCAATATGATTGAATCAATGAATTTATGGAATTGCAAGAAGTGTACAGAAATATATTTTTGAAAAACGAGCAGAGGCACCCATTTAGCAAAGGATTATTTTAGAAGCATCTAGGATTTGGTTTCACTAGATTTGGAGTCAAAATGAATATTCTATGGATTTGCAAAGTTGACAAACATGAAGAAATGGATCATTATTTTGTAGGGCACAGAAAGTATTAATAAAAATGTTCATAACCTAAGTTATGAACTTAGATATATCTGCAAATTTGAATCATGGCATTTAGATCAAATTTGAGCTCTCTGTGATTTTCTAAAGTTCATCACATAAATGAAAAATGGGGTTTTAATAAATATTTCTGAAGAGAAAGTTTCTGGAAAAATGTGCAAATAGCGCCATGTGGTAGATTAGGATTTATGGAGTCACTATAAATTTGAATCATCAAATTTGGAGGTAATATGAATATTTGGGAGATTTTACAAGTTTTTGGAAAAAGAAAAAGACAAAGGAAGGGGGGTTTATACCTATACTGTGCGCTGGGTGCAGCATAGCGCCGCAGCGCACTGGGCCGGCCCAGCGGCTCGGCCACGTAGATGACAGGGCTACATCGAAGGCGCCTAGGCGGAGTGCGCCTTCCCTGCGGGGAAACGGTAGAGGGCGAACCCGCCTCCACTTGCCAGCGTAGCCCGGTGGCTGGGTCATTGAGGAGCGGGGCCCGCCTGCAGGTTCGTCCTCAACCTCCCGTGCGGGCGTGATGGGAGACAGAGGAGGCGTTCGACGTTGGCTGCGGGCGCTACAGGGCGTCTCCGGCGACGCTCCGCCCACCGGCGTGCTCAGGGGACCCGGCTGCGTCCAACCGTGGGTGGCATGGTCGCCTAGGGGCATTGGGTTGAGCAGGGCGTCAGCCATGGCGGACGAGGCTGACGGTGATGATGGAACTCGACGGCACGACCACGGGGAAGAGAGGGAGAAGCACGGGAGAGCTCGCGGTGATGGTGGAGGTGCTCTAGTGCGTCCTAGAGGGGAGGAGGAGGAGCGGTGGGTGCAAATTTAGGTGGAGTCCGATGGCTCGGCTCCGGCCATGGGGAGAGATGGAGGGCGTAAGGAGGGGAGTGGGTTGGTCCAGGGAATGCACGGGAGCGAGAGAGGGCCAAAGGAGTAGAGAGGGGACTCGGGGGTGGCCTTAAGTAGCCGACCCGCGGCTCACCATGGACGCAGCGCATGGGTGGCCGTGGAAATGGCTCGGGCGGCAAGGGGAGCGAGCGAGGAGTTGTCTACGTTGCTCGTGGGGGTGGAGTAGGGCGCCAGGAAGAGAGAGGGAGCAGCGCGAGCTCTGGGTGGAGCCACGAGCTCGCATGCGCATTGGCGGGCTCGGGCGGCTCTAGGCACGCGCGGCACGGGCAGGACAAAGAGGGAAAGGGGGGGGGCCAGCGCGGTGGCATGTTGCGGATGTCGAGGCACCTCGACTGGCGTGAGGGGGAGGCTCGACGAGGCCGGGGGACGCGACGTCAATGGTCGAACGCCCTGCCTGGTGCTCCAGAGTGCATCTTTGGCCGGCATCCGCGGCTTTTCCGCGCGCACTCGCGTGTCCACTTGTGTCTGGCAGCTGAAGGGGGCATGGGCAAAAGCTAGGGAGAGCCTTGGATGCTCTGGAAAGCTGAGAGGAGAGAAGGAGGCTGAGAGAGAGGGAGGAATCCATTGTCCAGAGAAGAAAAATGGGGTTCTCCCCCCTTCATCATTGCTTCCTCGGGCAGCAAAGCCTGCAGGAGGTAGAGGAGGAGCAGGTGAGGCCGTGGGATAAAGTTCAGCTCATGGAGATTAGTGGAAGAGGTCAAAAAATGGAATTTTGGTAAAGTGGCAGAAGGTGTTTGATGCTTGTTTGGTTAAGCAAATGATCTACATTTGGTATGAGACTCCACAGGGTGAAATGGCACATATAATTAGGTCCTTCAACTATTTTTGAGCTCATTTGGGCAAAGTAGCCAATGTAACTTTGGTAAACCCTAAAATCAACAGAAATGGATTTCCCAAGATTTAGTCATGCAAATCTATTCTCCTTGATGCACCACTTGGCTCAGTGTCATCATTAGAGGATTTGAACATGTCCACAAAAATTCAGACCAAAAGGACACTCTTGGCAATGTAGAGTTGTTTAAACTTGGATCTGGACAGAGAGGGTTTTGGGGCACTTTTGTGAACCAAAAATATTTTTATTGATATGAAACTTTGCATGATCATCACATTATGCATATGTGACTTGGTAGAATTTTCCTGGATTTATTTGAAAATATTTCTTATAGAAATATTTCAAATATTTGAGATGAGCTGAAATGGTTCTGGAGGGTTTTGTCCAATATTTTGATCATGACCATATGTTGTAACTCATATATATGTAAAATATATGTCCATTGAGTCTCCCTAATTTTTCTCAAATATTTTTAAAGCTTTAAAATAATTTTAACCTATTAAAGGCCGTTTCTGGCCTTAATAAAAAGCCTTTAAATTAAATAGGAAAATAACTTTTAAAATTCTATTTTTGTGGTTTCTGCGTATCCTATATCTAATAGGAGTCAAACATATTTTTGGAAATAGTTTTACTGCCCTTAATTAAGTACTTGCAGTACAAACCTCAATTCAGGGGTTTTTGGAAAACTAATTTTTGAAAATACTATTTGGCCAAATTATTTTTGTAAGAAATTATTTTTATCTCCTATACACATGGCATGATCATTGATTCAAGAGTTTGGAGGAAGGAGATGAAGTATAGGAGTTGGAGGATTTATTTGATTTTTAGAGCATTTGCAAATAACAGACAAAATACAATCAAGGCAGGGTCCAAAAGACTCAAAAGTTTTTGTCATACCACATTTTATCATGATTTATTAGCTTAAGTGTTGTGGCATGAAAATCAGGGTGTGACACATGGTTAAGTAACATGACCTCTACACCAGGATTACCGTACCACTCTGGTGCAGATCTTACTCTGGTTGACCAACGAGGTTCGATAGTAACTTGATCAGAAGTTTCATGATCATCATCATTAGCTTCCTCACTTACTGGTGTAGGAATCACTTGAACTGATTTCAGTGATGAACTATATTCTGGTAAGGGAGTAGGTACAATTACCTCATCAATTTCTACTTTGCTCCCACTCACTTCTTTCAAGAGAAACTCCTTCTATAGAAAGGATCCATTCTTAACAACGAATATCTTGCCTTCAGATCTGTGATAGAAGGTGTACCCAACAATCTCTTTTGGGTATCCTATGAAGGCACATTTCTCCAATTTGGGTTCGAGCTTATCAGGTTGAAGCTTTTTAACATAAGCATCACAACCCCAAACTTTAAGAAACGACAACTTGGGTTTCTTGCCAAACCACAGTTCATAAGGTGTCGTCTCAACGGATTTTGACGCTGCCTTATTTAACGTGAATGCAGCCGTCTCTAAAGCATAACCCCGAAACGATAGCGGTAAATCAGTGAGAGACATCATAGATCGCAGCATATCTAATAAAATGTGGTTATGACGTTCGGACACACCATTGCGTTGTGGTGTTCTAGGTGGCGTGAGTTGCGAAACTATTCTGCATTGTTACAACTGAAGACCAAACTCATAACTCAAATATTCACCTCCACGATCAGATCATAGAAACTTAATTTTCTTGTTACGAAGATTTTCCACTTCACTCTGAAATTCTTTGAACTTTTAAATTGTTTCAGACTTATGTTTCATCAAGTAGATATACCCGTATCTGCTCAAATCATCTGTGAAGGTGAGAAAATAACGATATCCGTCGTGAGCCTCAATGTTCATTGGACCACATACATTAGTATGTATGATTTCCAATAATTCTGTTGCTCGCTCCATTGTTCCGGAGAATGGAGTTTTAGTCATCTTTCCCATGAGGCATGGTTCACAAGTACCAAGTGATTCGTAATCAAGTGATTCCAGAAGTCCATCAGAATGGTGTTTCTTCATGCACTTTACACCAATATGACCCAAACGGCAGTGCCAAAAATAAGTTGCACTATCATTATCAACTTTGCATCTTTTGGCTTCAATACAATGAATATGTGTATCACTACTATCAAGATTTAGTAAAAATAGACCACTAATCAAGGGTGCATGACCATAAAAGATATTACTCATATAAATAGAACAACCATTATTCTCTGATTCAAATAAGATCCAGATATAATGTTCATGCTCAACGCTGGCACCAAATAACAATTATTTAGGTCTAAAACTAATCCCGAAGGTAGATGTAGAGGTAGCATGCCGACGGCAATCACATCCACTTTGGAACCATTTCCCACGCGCATTGTCACCTCGTCCTTAGTCAATCTTCGCTTTAATTCGTAGCCCATGTTTCGAGTTGAAAATGTTAGCAACTGAACCTGTGTCAAATACCCAGGCACTACTGCGATCATTAGTAAGGTAAACATCAATAACATGTATATCAAATATACATTTCACTTTTCCATCCTTCTTCTCCGCCAAATGCTTGGGGCAGTTCGGCTTCCAGTGACCAGTCCCTTTGCAGTAGAAGCACCCAGTTTTAGGCTTAGGTCTAGACTTGGGTTTCTTCACATGAGGAGCAACTGGCTTGTTGTTCTTCTTGAAGTTCCCCTTATTCCCTTTACCCTTTTTCTTGAAACTAGTGGTCTTGTTGACCATCAACACTTGATGTTGCTTCTTGATTTCTACCTCCGCAGCTTTTAACATTGCGAAGAGCTCGGGAATAGTCTTATCCATCCCTTGCATACTATAGTTCATCACGAAGCTCTTTTAGGTTGGTGGTAGTGATTGAAGAACTCTGTCAATGACACTATCATCAGGCAGATTAACTCCCAGCTGAGTTAAGTGGTTGTGATACCCAGACATTCTGAGTATATGTTCACTGACAGAAATGTTCTCCTTCATTTTGCAGCTGTAGAACTTATTGGAGACTTCATATCTCTCAATCCGGGCATTTGCTTGAAATATTAACTTCAAGTCCTGGAACATCTCATATGCTCCATGATGTTCAAAACATCGTTGAAGTCCCGGTTCTAAGCCGTAAAGCCTGGCACACTGAACTATCGAGTAGTCATCAGCTTTGCTCTGCCAGGTGTTCACAACATCTGGCGTTGTTCCTGCAGTGGGTTTGTCACCTAGCAGTACTCCCAGGACGTAATTCTTCTGTGCAACAATGAGGATAATCCTCAAGTTACGGACCCAGTCCGTGTAGTTGCTACCATCATCTTTCAACTTAACTTTCTCTAGGAACGCATTAAAATTCAACGGAACAACAACACGAGCCATCTATCTACAATAACATAGACATGCAAAATACTATCTGGTACTAAGTTTATGATAAATTAAAGTTCAATTAATCAAATTACTTAAGAAATCCCACTTAGATAGACATCTCTCTAATCATCTAAGTGATCATGCGATCCATATCAACTAATCCATGTCCGATCATCACGTGAGATGGTGTAGTTTTCAATGGTGAACATCACTATGTTGGTCATATATACTATAGGATTCATGCTCGACCTTTCGATATCAGTGTTCCGAGGCCATATCTGCATATGCTAGGCTCGTCAATTTTAAGCCGGGTATTCTGCGTGTGCAAAATTGGCTTGGACCCGTTGTATGTGAACGTAGAGCTTATCACACCCGATCATCACGTGGTGTCTCGGCACGACGACTGTAGCAACGGTGCATACTCAGGGAGAACACTTGTTCCTTGAAATTTAGTGAGAGATCATCTTATAATGCTACCACCGAACTAAGCAAAATAAGATGCATAAAGGATAAACATCACATGCAATCAATATAAGTGATATGATATGGCAATCATCATCTTGTGCCTTTGATCTCCATCTCCAAAGCACCATCATGATCACCATAATCATCACCGGCTTGACACCTTGATCTCCATCGAAGCATCGTTGTCGTCTCGCCAACTATTGCTACTACGACTATCTCTATTGCTTAGTGATAAAGTGAAGCAGTTACATGTTTATTGCATTTCATACAATAAAGCGACAACCATATGGCTCCTGCCAGTTGCCGATAATTCTGTTACAAAACATGATCATCTCATACAATAAAATTTAGCATCATGTCTTGGCCATATCACATCCCAACATGCCCTGCAAAAGCAAGTTAGACGTCCTCTACTTTGTTGTTGCAAGTTTTACGTGGCTGCTACGGGCTGAGCAAGAACCGTTCTTACCTACGCATCAAAAACCACAATGCGGTATAGTGATTGCTTTTTGATCTTCAGATAGAACCCTGTTCATAGAATCTGATTCAACTAAAGTTGGAGAAACAAACACCCACTAGTTGTCGTCGTTCTAAGTCTGACAGTAAAGTAGGGGGGTAAGAATGTAGAGGCAAGATCCTATCTATTGTGAGATTGTGCACGCAGGATGTATGAGTTCAGGCCCTTCGCGGAGGAAGTAACAACCATATGGCTCGATGCCCGGAGGCTTTGGTCGATTGGAATATGCGTGAAGTTACAGGGGGTGCGAACCCTTGTGCTAGAGGAGGGGGTGGCTTATATAGAGTGCGTCGGACCCCTCCATCCCTCAGTTAGACAGTGTTTAAGGTACATAAAGATGGGCGTTACTGATAATGCTAGCAATAAAGATACATGAATGACTATTAAGTCTATAAGGTAACGCCTGACTGTTTGTCATACAGAGTGACCTTAGATATTCCACCTGTCGGGTGACAATTGGTACGGTCGAGTGAGTACTCCTTGGTCGAGTGAGCTTGAATCTTCCGAGTGGAATGTTTATGGTCGAGTGAACGATGGTATCCCTTGAATGCTTCTGACTTTAGGCCATGTCCTTGGGAAGGATGTCTAGGTCAGGCCTATGACCCTACCCTAAGTACATGTCTCCGTCATTAGCCGCTAAATGGTTCGAGGTTCGAGTGGGAAAAGGAGTGGAAGTTGATCCCGACTCCGTTACATGATGTGGAAGCATTTTCCCTAGACTGGTGGGTTATGCGACAACTTTGACTTCATTTCCAGTCGCCTTGATCCATTCTAAAGTAGTCGAATGAACTTTTGCTGATAAGCTTCGAGTGTTGATATGAAAGAAATCTTTAGTCTGACAGGTTGCTCTGCAGTTCCCGGATCTTGCGGGATTCGAAATTTTGGGAAGCGCGCGGGACAGAGGAGGCCGCAGTAATCGGGATGGATTAGGCAGGAGCACCTCGATCACCATGCCGCCTTTTTGGCACATGTCGAGCGAGCGACAGTTGCGGGATTTGACATGATTGCCTGGGCCCAGTCGTCAGTCACTCAGAAAGGACTCCATATAAGACATTGAGCTAGGGGATTTTGCATAGTGAGCCTCAATTTCTCCTTCTTCCTCCTTTGTTCCTCAATTGCTTCCGTCTTCACTTTTGGCGCCGCCGCCCACCTCGAGCCCATTCCGCCGTAATGGGTAAGGACAAGACCGCCACTCTGGAGCGTGCGAAGAAAGCGACGGCGAAGGCGAAGGGGAAGAAGACGAGCCGGGGCGCATCATCGTCAAGATCTGCTTTGCCGCGCGGCTGGATCTAGGGCAATTGGATCCGGTCGACCATCGTGAAAGAGGAGATGGAAGATCTGGTGGACGGAGGACTGATCGCCCATGAGTCTTGGCAGCTTCCAAGGGACGAGACTGAGCCGCAACCACAAGAGGGTGAGTGCGTCTTGCTTGCCACCCACGTCGACCGCGGTTTTTCTTTGCCCCCCATCCTTTCTTCCGAGGTTTTCTAAATTTCTTCGGGGCACAACTTCATCACTTCTCCCCCAACACTATCACATACCTCGGTGCCTATGTGTCCATGTGCGAGAATTTTCTGGATGTCGACCACACTGGTGCCTGTTCAAACACATTTTCACCTGCCGCTCCCAGTCGGTAAAGAAAGCCAATCCAAGTGATGAGAGAACACATGTGATTCATATGTGTCGGGGTTTAGGAATCCATATGAGAAACAAAAGCACTTTCCCTGCCATGATTCTTCTCGAGTCCTTCAGGGGGTGGCAGTCGACCTGGTTCTACTTTAAGGATGAACCAACTCCTGGTCAGTCGACTGGTCTCCCTCTGTATTCCACTAATCGAGTAGAGAAGCCTTCTTCGTTGAGAGTGACTCCAGAGGAGAAAGAGGAGGTTTCTATGTTGGTTGAGCGAGTGGTACAACTTGTCCGTGATGGCGTGACCAGTATGGATTTGCTAGAAGCTTTCCTGAGTCGACGCATTCAATCGCTCCAAGCTCGTGACCACCCAATGTGGTTGTACTTGGGCATTGAGGACACCACTCGCATCCATCCGGAAGCAGTCAGTGCAGAGACGGTGGAGCTGTGGCTGCAAGGCATCACCGGGAATAAGGACAACCCCAGGGGGTCTAGAAGGGTTCCCACACTCGACAACACCACTGAGCCAGACAAGGTTTGATTCTTTCCTTTTGAGTGTATTTTTCTCTGACACACGTTAGCTTTGGAGATTGACAAATATCCACTCGACTCTATCCTTTGCAGACCTTCACTGAACTGTACTCGTTGCCCAACGGAGAGCAAGAGAAAGAGGGAGAGGTGAGTGGCGGCAACAGCGGTGACTGGCACTCGAACAGAGAAGGAGACAAGGAGAGTGATGACTCTAGCAGTGGCGAGGAAGTCAACTCTCTGCCTCGCACAGAGAGGTGCTGCAAGAAGAGGCAGGATCCAACAAGCATTCGGGGCAAAACGACTCCTCCGACTGGTCAGCCTTTAAAGCGTACTCGGATGACTTCCCCTGTGCCGACTGAAAAAGCTCCCAAGCAGCCCAAAGTCGTGACATCAAAACCCTGGAAAGCTCTGCCCAAGATCAAAGTGTCTGTCCCCATCGCTACTGGGTAATTATTGAGCCCAACTCTTAGGTTTTCGCATGATTCAAACTTTAACTGGCCCACTATCTTGTTCTGACCGAGTGAAATCTGACATTTTGCAGTGTTTCTTCTGGTACTTCTCTTTACAACGCGGTCACCTCTCAACCAGGTAAAATTCTTGTTACTTCGTCTTTAATTAATCAACTATTTGAGCAGTCGAATGAAGACGCAGTCGATTGTTTTGCAGCTCCACCCAATATCATTCAATTACCAGATGATGACGAGGACGTGCCGCAGAGGGCCATAAGGAGGAGGGTCAAGACATTGAGCAAGAAGACATCAGCTGACCAGACGTCCCAATCGGTGCCGGTGGCAGAGCCAGTGATTCAACAGCCTGGAGATGTGACCCGGGCTTCTGTCACTTTCGCTGTTCCAGTATCAAGTGAACGCCCACATCGTCGACTGCACCAGTGCTTGCTTCAGCTATCCAGCCCCATGCCTCGGATCTTCAAGCTGCCGCAACTGAACTGCCAACCCCGTTCTTCACTACTCATCACGTTCCAGAAGACCAGGAAGGCGCCACTTCAGAAGCCATACGCCATGCTGGCATAATGATGGAGCGAGTGAAGGTGGTGCATGAGAACAGTGTGGCTGCTTCTGACGCCAGTGCGGCCCTTCGAGCCAGTGTCCAGGTAAGTTGGCTTCTGTCTAAACTCTTATCTTGGCGCTTGTTCTGTTAGGATATGCTACCCGAAAACTTTTCTTTGTGCATCCACCTGTTAGTCTACACTTCGCATCTGCACACCCGCTGGGTGTTTGAAATTCATGTCGAGTAATTTTTCCAGTTGAGTCGACTAGGTTGTGATGGCTGTAGTTCTAGGCTAGTGAGGGCACGCAGAGTGCACCCACTGGGTGTAATCCCTGAGGCCACCGTCGAATGTGTGATTCGGCGGGGGCCTGGATAAAAAATGTCTTTATCATTTCGCTGTTCCACTCGGTCTGGGCAGACCATGTCGAGTGAAATCCGAACCAGTGGGAGCACGCTAAATGCACCCACTGGGTGTAGTCCCCGAGACCGCGGTCGACTGCGGGCAGTCGTTTGGGGTTTGAGAATGTCTTTTGTTGACTTCAAAAAATAACTTCGATCTTCTTTTCTTTTTTTCTATTCCACTCGGTCTGGGCAGACCATGTCGAGTGGAATTTGAACCAGTGAGGGCACGATAAGTGCACCCACTGGGTGTGGTCCCCAAGACTACTCTAGAATGTTTGATTCTGCGGTAGTCTTAGAGTTCTAGTCACTCGGAAGCGAATGATCTTTGATCTTGTCTATTGATGTATCTTTTTGCCGACTATAGAAATCACGTGAGCTTATCTCCAAGTTTGCCGATTTCGAGGAAAAGCAGAGACGACTCAACCTTGACTTGGAGCTGGCCAATCAGAACTTGAAAAAGGCTAAAGACGAAGTAGCTGGTACGGAAGGTAACGACCTGTCGACTATTTATCTTGACTATCTCTCAAGTAATCTCTTAGTTTGTCTCTTTGACCCGAGTGCACATTCTTCAGAGAAAATGAAGCAAGCCCTGGTACAGAAGGACCTTGACCTTACAGCTGCGGAGAAGGAGGCTAAGGAGAAGACCGCACTTGCTGACAAGAAGCTGGCTTCAGTCGGAGCACTGGAGGAAGACAATCCCAAGCTAAAGGCATCCCTCACCGAGGCCAACAAAGAAGTGACTCATCTGAAGAAAGACAAAGTTGCTTTGAACGAGAAGATCGAAGGTATTTCTCGTAAGAGAAATGACCTGGAGGCTTATCTGGGGGCACTCGCCAAGAAGTTGTTCCTTATGCTCGAAGGTATTTTTCTTTGTCCGACTGATTTGCTGTTTGCAAGTCATCATGAACCAGTCGACTCATTAACTCCTTGAATCTGCAGAATTCTGCCAAAACTTTGAAGAAGAAACTGGACAGATTGAAACAGGCTTGGACCCCATCCTTTCTCCTGTTGGTGATGAAGCTACCATGAACGTGCTCCGACTGTAGTCCCGCGCTGCCAACATCAGGAACTACCTTGCATGGCCGAACGTTGCGGTGTCGCGGATTGACTCAGCACTTTGGCCATGGGAGACGCTCCAGAATGACCTCAAGTCCTTGATGACTCAACTCAATGAGGTCCCTGGCTGAGTGTAGGAGTGGAAGAAGTCATTTGCTCACTGCGGTGCTGACGTAGCTCTGTCACTAGTTCGAGTCCACAGCAAGGAAGCCGAGGAGGAAAAGCTAGCGGCAATCAACGTTGCCAATACTCGAAAACATGACTTCCAGTCCTTGATGGAGACATTTATTTACGCCTCCACTCGGATTGCAGATGGAATCGACTTGGACAAATTCATCGAGCCTGCCAGTCCTCCCGCGGAGTGAACAAACTTTTTATGATCCGATTACATTTTCTTCTGTATGCCGAGTGGTTTTTGTAACCGTTTAAACTTCTTCCATCCTGATGCTCGAGTATCTTGAACTACGATCTGGAACCTTGTAGGATTTATCTGAACTTGGATGCTTTTGAATCTTTGTGTAGAACTTGTTTCTTTAGTTTGAGTCGCTACTGACTTTGTGATGCAGCTTAGTCGAGAGTATCATGAGCAGAGGTACTTGGTGTTGCCCATGGTCTGCACTTCGTTGTCCTTACGGATCGAGATGGAGCGGACGTTGTATTTCTCTCGAAGCTCCAAGGACAGATCGTGGTCGACCTGCACCTCATCGTCCTTGCGGATAAGGATGGAGCGGTCGCTGTATTTGTGTCAAAGCTCCGAGGAAAGATCATGGTCGACCTGCGCCTCACCTTTAACGCCCTCGATGCGGCTATATCTCCTACGTGTCGAAGCACGACTTAGAGGCATAACCGCATTGAAAGCAATGTTGAATGTAACGTAATCTTCACAACAACCCATGTCAATAGATAATAGGGGAAAAGTACATAGTTGGCTTACACTCGCCACGTCACACAAATACATGAATAACATTACAATCATCCAATACACTCATGGTCCGACTACGGTACCAAAATAAAAGATCAACCCTAACATGCGACATAGTCCCCGATCGCCCCAACTGGGCACCTCTACTAATCATCTGGGAAAGACACATAGTCCCGATGAGAGTCTTCGTCAAACTCCCACTTGAGCTCAAGCGCATCATCTGGAACGGTACCATCGGTCCCTGCATCTGGTTTTGGAAGTAAACTGTCAGTCACGGGGACTCAGCAATCTCGCACCCTCGTGATCAAGACTATTTAAGCTTATAGGTAAGGCAAGGTAATATGTGGAGCTGCAGCAAGCGACTAGCATATATGGCGGCTAACCTGTTCGCAGAAGAGAGCGAGAAGAGAAGACAAAGCACGAACGAAGAACTATGATCAAGAAGTGATCCTAGAACAACCTACGTCAAACATTACTCCAACACCGTGTTCACTTCCCGGACTCCGCCGAGAAGAGACCATCACGGTTACACATGCGGTTGATTCATTTTAATTAAGTTAAGTTTCATGTTATCTACAACCAGACATTAACAAATTCCAATCTGCCCATAACCGCGGGCATGACTTTCGAAAGTTTAAATCCCTGCAGGGGAGTCCCAACTTAGCCCATCACAAGCTCTCACGGTCAACGAAGGATATTCCTTCTCCCGAGAGATTCTGATCAGACTCGGTATCCCGGTTCTACAAAACATCCACGACAATGGTAAAACAAGTCCAGCAACACCGCCCGAATGTGCCGACAAATCCCGATAGGAGCTGCACATATCTCGTTCTCAGGGCACACTCAGATGAGCCAGACGTCGGGTAGGCCAGCCCAGAGTTGCCCCTGGCAGCCCCGGACATCGCTCAGTTGGACCAACACTTAGAGAAGCACTGGCCCGGGGGGGGGTTAAAATTAAGATGACCCTTGAGTCCGCGAAACCTAAGGGAAAAAGGCTAGGTGGCGAATGATAAAACCAAAGTTGGGCATTGCTGGAAGAGTTTTATTCAAGGCGAACTGTCAAGGGGTTCTCATTATAACCCAACCGCGTAAGGAACGCAAAATCCGGGAACATAACACCGATATGACGGAAACTAGGGCGGCAAGAGTGGAACAAAACACTAGGCAAAAGGCCGAGCCTTCCACCCTTTACCAAGTATATAGGTGCATTAAGATAACAAGATAATATAGTGATATCCCAACAATAAACAATGTTCCAACAAAGAACGATCTCCAATCTTCACCTGCAACTAGCAACGCTATAAGAGGGGCTGAGCAAAGTAGTAACACAGCCAATCAATGGTTTGCTAGTACATGGTGGGTTATAGGTTTGACATGGAAATTTGGGAGGCATGATAAGCAAGTGGTAGGTATTGTAGCATAGGCATAGCAAAAGAGCGAGCATCTAGCAAGCAAAGATAGAAGTGATTTCGAGGGTATGATCATCTTGCCTGCAAAGTTGTCAGAGTTGACTTGATCCTCGTAATCAAACTCAATGGGCTCCTTGTTAGCGAACTCGTCTCCCGGCTCTACCCAAACAAGACAAACAAGCAAAAGGAACACAATCAACCACGTGCAATTCTCAAACAACATGATGCGAACATGGTATGCTATGCGGGATGCGATATGTGATGCATATGCAAGATTTGACAAGGAATGATTGAACCTTGCCTCAACATGGAAATCCAAGAGTGCCACTGGAAAGGTGAGGTGATTTCTTTTGAAATCAATATAAGGATTACCGGAATCGGATGCACGGTTTGGAAACGGAAAGCAAAACAAATATGGCACCGGTCTACGATAATCAGCAAGTAGCCATCTAAATGCATCAAGATAATAATGCTACAGCACTCAAACATGACAACAAAATACATGGCAGGGATCCAATCATGATGCTTGACAAAAGATGAACACTGAGCTACGGCCAATTCATCCATTAACAGGTTCAAACAAGCATGGCAAAAATGCAAACGATAACAGGTTTCAGACTTTGTGAAATTAACACAAGTCGGGAAAACTACATGCTACAGGAACTTAACATGGCAAAACACTTAACAAGGCATGGCATGAAACTACTCAAAGCACTTAACAAAAGTCCCTTAGTGACCTTGAGCCAAAAGGGATCATAAAATACAATTGCAAGCATGTGAACATGGCAAAAACATAATCAAGTTACAGACTTAGTGAAAAACTGGAGCATGCAAATCTGTTAACGAGTAGGTATGTTCATGAGCTCGATGCACTCACTACAGAGCATGGCATGACAAACTAAGCATACACCCATCAATAATACATGGCATAGAAGCTAGACATGGCAAGAACAACAACATAGCATGCATGGATTGATAACAACATCCTCGGCAAAATCGCTAACAAGTCAACAATCTGCCAGGAATCACGAAATAGCAAAAGTAGTGCTCGATTGACTAAAGCTAGGGTGCTTCATAATTGCAAACAAAGACAATGATGGATAGATCACCACAATGTTAACAAATCATCCTTACTGATCATCCTCAAAAGAGGAACGGATCACTAGGAAACAACATGAACATATGGCATAATGACAGAAATCATGTAGAGTTCAGGAGCATATCGTGCACACATTAATCATGGCAAAAATGACAAATATCTATTTGATGAAACAGATCTGACAATTTTATCACATAGCCCTCTTCCAATAGCATTTAGGGCATCAAGAGGAGCTCAAATGAAACTGATTCAATGAGATGAAATGATGTACTCTCTGAGGCAAACATTTTGATATGCTACACGCGCAAATCGGAGCTACGGATGCGGAGTTACGATGCAATGAACAATGCTAAAAATAATGCAGACTTAGGGAAAAACGAGGTCAAGCCCTAGGGTTTCAATGTAGTGGGCGCGCGAAGCAAGGACGTCGGCGAGTAGGTGGCAGCTCCGGCGAGGGGAAGGCGAGGCGGTGGCCGAAGAAGGGTGGATCCGGCCGGCGGAGGTGCGCCGGCGTCGAGGGGGGCACCGGACGGCGGAGCGGCGTCTCCCACGGCGGATCTGACCAGTGAGGCGGCGGGGCAACGCACGGCGATGGTGGCAGCGGCGGCCGGTGACGAGGTGGGCGAGGGCTGAGGTAGCACGGTTACGGCGGCGCGGCGAAGGCGGCGGCGGGCACGCGCTGGCCCGGGAGGGCCCTGCCTGGGCTCAGCGGGCCGACGAAGTGGGGCGGCGCAGCAGCGAATGAGGGTCTGCCATGTGGCGGCGGTGGCGCGGGTCGGACAAGTCCGGCCCGGCTGATTTCGTCCGGCGGCACGAGGAAAGGGAGAGGCTTAGGGTTTGACCCGGGAATTTCGGAGGGGGGTCTATATTTATAGGTAGAGGGAGCTAGGAGGCTCCAAATTGAGCACGGTTTGCGGCCACGCGATCGTCATCGAACGATCTAGATGATGGAAGGGTTTTTGGTGGGTTTTGGGCCAAAATGGACGAGTGTTGGGCTGCAACACACACGAGGCCTTTTCGGTCCCTCGGTTAACCGTTGGAGTATCAAACGAAGTTCAAATGGCACGAAACTTGACAGGCGGTCTACCGGTAGTAAACCAAGGCTGCATGACAAGTCTCGGTCCAATCCGGAAATGTTTAACCCCCACACACGAAAAGAGGTTGAAAGGGGCACCGAAGGAGATAGGAGCGCCGGAATGCAAAATGGACAACAGGGAAAAAGCTCGGATGCATGAGACACACATGTATGCAAATGCAATGCACATGATGACATGATATGAGATGCATGACAAAGGCAACAACACACGAAGACAAAAACCCGAACCTGAGGAAATAAAATAACTTAGCGCCGGGAACGGCAAGAGTTGGGATACATATAAGGTAAATTACATCCGGGGTGTTACAACACTCCACCACTATGAATGGATCTCGTCCCGAGATCTAGGACTGGAAAAACACCGAGAACTCAGAATAGAGGTGATCCTCGCGTTCCCAGGTAGCTTCACACGGTCGGACTGGTGTGACCACTTGACTTTGAGGAATTTGATTGACTTATTGCGAGTCTTGCGTTCAGTCTCTTCAGGAATAGCAACTGGGTGCTCACGATAAGAGAGGTCTTCTTGGAGATCAATGTCTTCGAAGTTGACGGTGTGGTCAGGGGTCTTGAAGCACTTCCGGAGCTAAGAAACATGGAACACGTCGTGCACGTTTGCAAAGTTGGAGGGAAGCTCGAGTTGATAGGCGAGATCGCCTCGCTTGCTGACGATCTTGAAAGGACCCACATATCTAGGGGCAAGCTTGCCTTTGATGCCGAAGCGGCGAGTACCTTTCATTGGAGAAACGCGGAGGTAAACATGGTCTCCGATCTCGAAAGCCAAATCACGATGCTTACTATCATAGTAGCTCTTCTGGCGCGATTGCGCTACTTTGAGGTTATCACGAATGACTTTGTCCATCTCCTCTGCCTCTGTGATCAAGTCATTTCCAAGAAGTTGATGTTCACCGGCCTCCGACGAGTTAAGAGGAGTACGGCACTTCCTGCCATAGAGAATTTCAAATGGTTCCTTGCCCGAACTTGCTTGAAAGCTGTTGTTGTAGGAGAATTCGGCATATGGAAGACAATCTTCCCACTTCATACCGAAAGAGATAACGCAAGCCCTGAGCATATCTTCAAGAATCTGATTGACACGCTCGATTTGACCGCTAGTTTGAGGATGAAATGCTGTGCTGAAACGGATGTTGGTGCCCATGGCCTTCTGAAAAGAATCCCAAAACTTGGAGGTAAAGATGCTTCCACGGTCGGAAGAGATCAACTGTGGAATGGCGTGGAGAGAGACAATCCGAGAGGTATACAGCTCCGCCAATTGAGCTGCGGTCATAGACCCTTTGATAGGCAGGAAATGAGCCACTTTAGTGAGTTTGTCGATGACAACGAATATAGCATCATTGCCACGCTTGGACTTTGGAAACCCAGTCACGAAGTCCATCTCAATGTGGTCAAACTTCCATTCTGGAATGGCAAGAGGTTGGAGGAGACCCGCTGGTCATTGGTGTTCTTCCTTCACTCTTCTGCAGACATCACATTCATTCACGAACTGAGCAATCTCGCACTTCATTCGTGTCCACCAATAAGCCTGCTTGAGGTCCTGGTACATCTTCGTACTCCCAGGGTGGATAGAGAGGAGTGAATTGTGAGCCTCGTTCATATTGACTTTACAAAGGTCACCTTTAGGCACAACATGTGATCCTCGAAGAAGAGAGTATCCTTGTCATCAAGGCGATACCACTTGTACTTGGGTTGACTCTTGGCAATCCCAATCTTCACCTTCTTCACCATAGCATCAAGAAGTTGAGCCTCGCGAATTTGATCTTCCAAAGTAGGAGAGACTTGAAGGTTGGCGAGGAACCCTTGAGGAACAACTTGCAGATTGAATTTGCGGAAAGCTTCACAAAGCTCAGGTTGGTAAGGCTTGATAATCAGACTATTGCAGTACGCCTTCCTGCTCAAAGCGTCAGTAATCACATTGGCCTTGCCTGGAGTATATTCGATGCTCTGATTATACTCTTGAATCATTTCGACCCAACGAGTCTGCCTGAGGTTGAGATTAGGCTGAGTGAAGATGTACTTGAGACTCTTGTGGTCAGTGAAGATGTCCACTTTTCTTCCCAATAAGAGATGTCTCCAAGTCAAAAGAGCATGCATAACTGCCACCAACTCGAGGTCATGAGTGGGGTAGTTCTTCTCTTTGGGCTTCAACTGGCAAGAGGTATAAGCCACAACTTTCTTCTCTTGCATCAACACTGCACCAACACCTTGAAGAGAGGCATCGCAGAAGACCTCTAAAGGTTTGGATTCATCAGGAGGAGTCAGAACTGGAGCAGTGACTAATTTCTCTTTCAGGGTGTTGAAAGCGATGTCACATTCCGGAGACCAAACGTACTTCACATGCTTCTGGAGAAGGTTTGAAACAGGCTTCGTGATCTTTGAAAAGTTCTCAACGAACCTTCGACAGTAGCTTGCGAGACCAAGGAAGGTGTGGAGTTTCTTCACGTTCTGAGGTGGTTCCCAATTAACAAATGCAGACACCTTCTCAGGATTAACCGCTATGCCCTTGGCAGAGATGATATGCCCAAGATAGAGAACCTCATCGAGCCAAAACTCGCACTTTGAGAACTTGGCGTAGAACTGATGTTCCCTAAGCTTATCGAGCACCAAACGCAAGTGCTTGGCATGATCTTCCTTGTTCTTCGAAAAGACCAGAATGTCATCGAGGTAGACCAAGACGAAGTCATTTGTGTAGGCGTTGAAGATGAAGTTCATCATGCGAGAGAAAGTCGGCGGAGCGTTGACGAGGCCAAAAGATATGACAGTGTATTCATATGAACCATAGCTTGTTCTAAACGCCGTCTTGGGAATATCTTGCTCACGGATTCGAATCTGGTGATAGCCCATATGGAGATCAAGCTTGGAGAATACTTGAGCACCTTTGAGTTGTTCAAACAGCTCGTTGATGTTGGGAAGTGGGTACTTGTTCTTTATAGTCTTCTTGTTCAATGGACGATAGTCAACACAAAGTCGGTCTGTTCCATCCTTCTTCTTCACAAAAAGAACTCCACAACTCCACGGAGAAGAACTAGGTCGGATGAGACCCATTCGCTCTTGAATATCGAGTTGCTTCTTCAGCTCCTTCAACTCTTCAGGTCCAAGCTTGTAAGGACGTTTGCAAACAGGTTCCGTGCCAGACTCAAGATCGATGACGAATTCAACTGGCCAGTGCGGAGGCATTCCTGGAAGCTCTTCTGGAAAGATGTCTTGATATTCGCAAATGACTGGAATTTGAGAGATGGCATCCAGTTCACCCTTCTCATTGAGAGAAAATAGACGGATGGTATCATCACGAGCGGCAAAGACAATTACATCCTCAGACGAATGACTCAATTGAATCTGCCTGGCAGCACAATAAAGTTGAGCCTTGTGCTTAGAAAGCCAATCCATTCCAAGAATAAGATCAATATCCGAGTTACCAAGGACCACTGGAGAAGCCAGAAACTTGAAATCACCCATCATGATAGAAATATATGGAATCTCGTAGTTTGCGAGCAAACATTTACCCGGTGAGACAACTACTAACGGTTTATGCAAAACTTGAGAAGACAACTCATGCTTAGATGCAAAAGGTCTTGAGATGAAACAATGTGATGCACCAGTGTCAAAAAGTACTTTTGTAGGAACATCGTTAACAGGAAGGTTACCCATGATGACATCTGACGAGTCCTCTGCCTGAGCTCCATTCATCAAGTTGACCTTGGCGTGCTTGGGGTTATGCTTGACAACAGCTGTACTTGCCGATCTCACAGGAGGAGGAGGAGGGAGACGCCTCTAATTGAAGCCTTTGTTGGCATAGTGACCCTTCTATTGGCACTTGTTGCACGTGACCTCTGAAAGCGGACGGTGATACGGAGCACTTGATCTTGGAGCTTGAGACGAAGTCTTGTTCTAAAAGCCAGGGTTGGGTAGGTGGGAAGATCCACTGCCACCTTTGCTCTTCTGCTGATAAGGCTGACGGAACGGAGGAGGAGGAAGCCAATACTTCTGCTGCTTAGCCACTTGAGTTGAGGAAGAAGGGGTAGCATCTCTGACTCGCTTCTTGGAAGCATCGCACTTCGGTTAAGCAGTCTCTTGCTTCATTGCCATGTGGTAAAACTCATCGTACCTCTTGGGCTCAAAGAGAACGAGAGCTAGCTGGATTTCTTCTCTAAGACCACCCCTGAACTGGTATACCATGCTCTTCTCGTCAGGGACGTCCTGCTTAGCAAAACGGGTGAGCTTCTGAAACATCTTGTTATACTCGTAGACAGACATAGAGCCTTGCTTCAGGTTGCGGAATTCCTCATGCTTGCTTTCAACCACGCTCTAAGGAATATGATGAGCTTTGAAGTCTTGACGGAATTCATCAAAGGTAATCACACGGCCTCCTCTCGAATCTTTGTACTGCTGAAACCATTCTGCAGCTTGGTCTTTGAGTTGGAAAGAAGCGAACTTGACAAAGTCCTCAGGCCTGACGTTACTGCACTCGAAATGCTTGCATATGTCCACGAGCCTATCATTAGTGTCTGTTGCCTCAACACAATTGCTGAAGGTCTTTGGCTGGTTAGGAAGGAACTGGTTGAGTGTAGCAAAGTGATTCTGATTGTTGCCTTGGCCCTGGTTCGCTTGATTGCGCTCTTGAAGAAGTTGCATGATCAGCTGCGTGTTTGCATTGGTAGCGGCCATCACAGCTTGCCCTGCCTCCGGAGGTGGAGGTGGTGGTGGCGGATCAGGATTCAGAGTAGTGCGCGTTGGAGGAGCCATCCTGAAGAGGTTGACATCCATTAGCACATAGATAGACAAATATTGAAGCTGAATCAAACGGGTTGAAATTGCAACATATAGTCTTCACATCCGAACAAAATGAACGAATGCATTCCTATTGAAATGGTCACATATCCATAAATTGAGAAGCCACTTAGAATTTAGGTAGAAGAAAAACAACATGGTACGGACCAAGAACGAATACTCAGCGAGGATTACCCAATCCCAAACCAAATATCCGCGGAAGAAGAACTAGAGCTACAAGAATTCCCACCTATGAAACTCCTGAACCTTTCCGGTTATGCAATCAGTTGTTGGGGATACATGGGAAGCATAATTTCTCACCCAAATCTAGCAAATCCTACATCCAGTTGTATCCATCCTTCAACACATAACCGAGAAAAACTTAGTAAATCGTCTACCTCAACCTTCAAAAAGCATCCGTTATACAAGTTATGGCAATACTCCCGAACTCCTGCCCCAGTACTAGGTGGCGTCGAGGTTATCTCACCAACAACTGCATAAAAGAGATTTTCGATGTCGGCGAAACTAAACTCAGGTATTCCAGAACTGCAACGATAAAATTGTGACGACAACACCTCGGAGCTCAACTCCCCGGGACACTGCCACAACCCCTAAATGACAGGAGGCACCAAGAACAATGTTCTCGTCACAAATCGATCGGAACGATTCCAATATACCCGTGTGATCCTAATTTTTTTTAGTGAAATTTGAGAAGAGAAGAGTCAAAACTCTACGTCAGGATGCCTTAACAGAGCGATGAAGGGACTGGGGAGTAAAAAGAATTCCTAAACTCTCCGATATATATAATCCTAAATGACTCAAAACATTTTTCTAGACTCAACAATGCCAGCTATTCGATCAAGTAGGGGGGCTCCTAAGGTCGGGGAAGGCTCTGATTACCAACTTGTAACGCCCTCGATGCGGCTATATCTCCTTCGTGTCGAAGCACGACTCAGAGGCATAACCGCATTGAAAGCAATGTCGCAAGTAAGATAATCTTCACAACAACCCATGTAAATAGATAATAGGGGAAAAAAGTACATAGTTGGCTTACACTCGCCAGGTCACACAAATACATGAATAACATTACAATCATCCAATACACTCATGGTCCGACTACGGTACCAAAATAAAAGATCAACCCCAACATGCGACATAGTCCCCGATCGCCCCAACTGGGCACCTCTACTGATCATCTGGGAAAGACACATAGTAACGACGAGAGTATTTGTCGAACTCCCACTTGAGCTCAAGCGCATCATCTGGAACGGTATCATCGGTCCCTGCATCTGGTTTTGGAAGTAAACTGTGAGTCACAGGGACTCAGCAATCTCGCACCCTCGCGATCAAGACTATTTAAGCTTATAGGTAAGGCAAGGTAATATGTGGAGCTGCAGCAAGCGACTAGCATATATGGTGGTTAACCTGTTCGCAAAAGAGAGCGAGAAGAGAAGGCAAAGCACAAACGAAGAACTATGATCAAGAAGTAATCCTAGAACAACCTACGTCAAACATTACTCCAACACCGTGTTCACTTCCCGGACTCCGCCGAGAAGAGACCATCACGGTTACACACGCGGTTGATTCATTTTAGTTAAGTTAAGTTTCATGTTATCTACAACCAGACATTAACAAATTCCCATCTGCCCATAACCGCGGGCACGGCTTTCGAAAGTTCAAATCCATACAGGGGAGTCCCAACTTAGCCCATCACAAGCTCTCACGGTCAACGAAGGATATTCCTTCTCCTGAGACATTCCGATCATACTCGGTATCCTGGTTCTACAAAACATCCTCGACAATGGTAAAACAAGTCCAGCAACACCGCCCGAATGTGCCGACAAATCCCGATGGGAGCTGCACATATCTCGTTCTCAGGGCACACTCAGATGAGCCAGACGTCGGGTTGGCCAGCCCAGAGTTGCCCCTGGTAGCCCCGGACGTCGCTCAGTTGGACTAACACTTAGAGAAGCAGTGGCCCCGGGGGTTAAAATAAAGATGACCCTTGAGTCTGCAAAACCCAAGGGAAAAAGGCTAGGTGGCAAATGGTAAAACCAAAGTTGGGCATTGCTGGAAGAGTTTTATTCAAGGTGAACTGTCAAGGGGTTCCCATTATAACCCAACCGCGTAAGGAACGCAAAATCCGGGAAATATCACCGATATGACGGAAACTAGGGCGGCAAGAGTGGAACAAAACACTGGGCAAAAGGCCGAGACTTCCACCCTTTACCAAGTATATAGGTGCATTAAGATAACAAGATAATATAGTGATATCCCAACAATAAACAATGTTCCAGCAAGGAACGATCTCCAATCTTCACCTGCAACTAGCAACGCTATAAGAGGGGCTGAGCAAAGCGGTAACATAGCCAATCAACGGTTTGCTAGGACATGGTGGGTTAGAGGTTTGACATGGCAATTTGGGAGGCATGATAAGCAAATGGTAGGTATCGTAGCATAGGCATAGCAAAAGAGCGAGCATCTAGCAAGCAAAGATAGAAGTGATTTCGAGGGTATGATCATCTTGCCTGCAAAGTTGTCAGAGTTGACTTGATCCTCGTAATAAAACTCAACGGACTCCTCGTTAGCGAACTCGTCTCTCGGCTCTACCCAAACAAGAAAACAACCTAAGGAACACAATCAACCACGTGCAATACTCAAACAACATGATGCGAACATGGTATGCGATGCGGGATGTGATATGTGATGCATATGCAAGATTTGACAAGGAATGATTGAACCTGGCCTCTACATGGAAACCCGATAGTGCCACTTGAAAGGTGAGGTGATTTCGATTGAAATCGATATCAGGATCACAGGAATCGGATGCACGGTTTGGAAATGGCAAGCAAAACAAATATGGCACCGGTCTGCGATAATCAACAAGTAGCCATCTAAATGCATCAAGATAATAATGCTACAACACTCAAACATGACAACAAAATACATGGCAGGGATCCACTCATGATGCTTGATAAAAGATGAACACTGAGCTACGGCCAATTCATCCATTAACAGGTTCAAACAAGCGTGACAAAAATGCAAACGATAACAGGTTTCAGACTTAGTGAAATTAACACAAGTCAGGAAAACTACATGCTACAGGAACTTAACATGGCAAAGCAAGGCATGGAATGAAACTACTCAAAGCACTTAACAAAAGTCCCTTAGTGACCTTGAGCCAAAAGGTTTCAGAAAATACAATTGCAAGCATGTGAACATGGCAAAAACATAATCAGGTTATAGACTTAGTGAAAAACTGGAGCATGCAAATCTGTTAACGAGTAGGCATGTTCACGAGCTCGATGCACTCACTACAGAGCATGGCATGATAAACTAAGAATACACCCATCAAGAATACATGGCATAGAAGCTAGACATGGCAAGAACAACAACATAGCATGCACGGATCAATAACAACATCCTCGGCAAAATTGCTAACAAGTCAACAATCTGCCAGGAATCACGAAATAGCAAAAGTAGAGCTCGATTGACTCAATGTAGGGTGCTCAATAATTTCAAAAAAAAGACATGGATGGATAGAGCACCACAATGTTAACAAACCATCCTTACTGATCATCCTCAAAAGAGGCACGGATCACTAGGAAACAACATGAACATATGGCATAATGACAAAAATCAGGACAAGGACTTGGAGAAATTCTAAGTCCCTGAAATCAGCTTTAACAAATGCACTACTTTGCAAGCTTGTGATAGTCACCACACGTATCACAAAAATACATGATAAGCACCTCTGTAAAGATGGCATGGCATATAACAAAACTCATGTAGAGTTCAGGAGCATATCGTGCACACACTAATCATCGCAAAAATGACAAATATCTATTTGATGAAACAGATCTGACAATTTTATCACATAGCCCTCTTCCAACAGCATTTCGGGCATCAAGATGAGCTCAAATGAGATTGATGCAATGAGATGAAATGATGTACTCTCTGAAGCGAACATTTTGATATGCTACACGCGCAAATCGTAGCTACGGATGCGGAGTTACGATGCGATGAACAATGCTAAAAATAATGCAGACTTAAGGGAAAAACGAGGTCAACACCTAGGGTTTCACTGTAGCGGGCGCGCGAACCAAGGACTCCGGCAAGGAGGTGGCTGCTCCGGCGAGGGGAAGGCGAGGCGGTGGCCGGAGAAGGGCGGATCCGGCCGGTGGAGGTGCGCCGGCGTCGAGGGGGGGGGCACGGGACGGCGGAGCGGCGTCTCCCACGATGGATCTGACCGGTAAGGCGGCGGGGCGACGCACGGCGACGGTGGCAGCGGTGGCCGGCGACGAGGCGGGCGAGGGTGGCGGTAGTGCGGTTATGGCGGCGCGGCGAAGGCGGCAGCGGGCGTGCGCGGGCCCGTGAGGGCCCTGCCTGGGCTCGGCGAGCCGGCGAAGTGGGGCGGCGTGGCGGCGAATGAGGGGCTGCCACGTGGCGGCGGCGGCGCGGGTCGGAGAGGGAGAGGGTTAGGGTTTGACCCGGGAATTTTGGAGGGGGGTCGATATTTATAGGTAGAGGGAGCTAGGAGGCTCCAAATTGAGCATAGTTTTCAGCCACGCGATCGTGATTGAATGCTCTAGATGATGGAAGGGTTTTTGGTGGGTTTTGGGCCAAAATGGAAGGGTGTTGGGCTGCAACACACACGAGGCCTTTTCGGTACCTCAGTTAACCGTTGGAGTATCAAACGAAGTTCAAATGGCACGAAACTTGACAGGCGGTCTACCGGTAGTAAACCAATGCCGCATGACAAGTGTTGGTCCAATCCAGAAATGTTTAACCCCCACTCATGAAAAGAGGTAGAAAGGGGCACCGGAGGAGATAGGAGCGCCGGAATGCAAAACAGACAACGGGGCAAAAGCTCGGATGCATGAGACGAACACGTATGCAAATGCAATGCACATGATGGCATGATATGAGATGCATGACAAAGGCAACAACACACGAAGACAAAAACCAGAAACCGAGGAAATAAAATAACTTAGCGCCGGGAACGGCAAGAGTTGGGATACATATAAGGTAAATTACATCCGGGGTGTTACATCGCCGTCCTTGCAGATAAATATGGAGCATGTTTTTAAACTTAGGCGAGTACTGGACTACGGCTAAGCCCCCGAGTGGGAGGATTGCTCACCACTCGGTAGGATTTTTTATACTTAGGCGAGTAATGACTGCAGCTAAACCCCCGAGTGGGAGGGTTGCTCACCACTCGGTAGGATTTTTTATACTTAGGCTAGTACTGGACTACAGCTAAGACACCGACTGGGAGGGTTGCTCACCACTCGGTAGGATTTTTTATACTTAGGGGAGTACTGGACTTCAGCTAAGCCCCCGAGTGGGAGGGTTGCTCACCACTCGGTAGGATTTTTTCAACTTAGGCGAGTACTGGACTGCAGCTAAG
>NC_041382.1:292626128-292648389 GCF_002162155.2 Triticum dicoccoides | reverse complement strand
AGCCCCTGAGTGGGAGGGTTGCTCACCACTCGGTAGGATTTTTTATACTTAGGCGAGTACTGGACTGCAGGTAAGCCCCCAGTGGGAGGGTTGCTCACCACTCGGTAGGATTTTTTTTAAACTTAGGCGAGTACTGGACTGTAGCTAAGCCCCCGAGCAGGAGGGTTGCTCACCACACGGTAGGATTTTTTAAACTTAGGCGAGTACTGGACTGCAGCTAAGGGTCCGAGTGGGAGGGTTGCTCACCACTCGGTAGGATTTTTTAAACTAAGGCAAGTACTGGACTGCGGCTAAGCCCCCAAGTGGGAGGGTTGTTCACCACTCGGTAGGATTTTTTAAACTTACGCGAATTAGGTTCACAGCTAAACCACCGAATGGGAGACATGCTCTCCACTCGGTGGGATTTTAATTTTTGGAACTTAGGCGAATAAGGTTCGTAGCTAAGCCACCCACTGGGGGATTTTGGACACATGCATAAGAACTGAAAGGTACTTCTTATTACATCTCGACAGTCCGAATGATTAAGTGTTAAAATGGCAGAGAAGCTCTGCATTCCAGGCACGTGGCTCGTCTTCCTTGTGCTCCACATTGTACAGGTGGTATGCACCGTTGTGGAGTACTTTGGTGATGATGAAAGGGCCTTCCCAGGCAGGGCGAGCTTGTGTGGATGTTGCTGGTCCACTCGGAGAACTAGGTCTCCTTCCTGAAAAGGTTGACCCCTGACGTTTCTAGCATGAAAGCGCCATAGGTCTTGTTGATAGGTGGTCGACCGGATCAGCGCCATCTCTCTTTCTTCTTCCAGAAGGTCAACAGCATCCTGACGGGCTTGTTCTGCTTCGGCTTCTGAAAAGAGTTCTACTCGCGGGGCATTATGAAACAAATCAGTTGGTAGTGCGGCTTCGGCTCCATAGACCAATAAGAAAGGAGTCCGACCAATCGACCGATTCGGCGTTGTCCTCAGGCCCCACAGTACTGATGGTAACTCATCTACCCAAGCGCCAGCCGCATGCTTGAGATCTCGCATTAACCTGGGCTTCAGCCCTTGGAGGATCAAACTATTTGCTCTTTATGCTTGCCCATTCGACTGCGGGTGAGCGACTAAAGCATAATCGACCCGAGTGCCTTGGGAAGCACAGAAAGATCTGAATTCGTCTGAATCAAAGTTTGATCCATTGTCTGTGATGATGCTGTGCGGGACTGCAAACCTAAACGTTAGCCGTCTGATGAAGCTGACGGTAGTGATCAAATCGAGGCTTTTGATGGGCTTGGCTTCAATCCATTTAGTAAACTTGTCCACTGCAACAAGCAAGTGAGTGAAACCACTTCTGCCAGACCTCAAGGGTCCAACCATACCGAACCCCCAAACGGCAAATGGCCATACGAGTGGAATGGTCTTCAAGGTTGAGGCGGGTTTGTGAGGCATGTTGGAGTAGAACTGGCAACCTTCACATTGTCAACTATTTCTTTTGTCGTTTCATTTGCTCGCGGCGAGTAAAAACCTACTCGGTATGCTTTGGCCATGACTATCTGTGAGGACGGATACGTCTCCAACGTATCTATAATTTTTGATTGTTCCATGCTATTATATTACCCGTTTTGGATGTTTATGGGCTTTATTGTACACTTTTATATTATATTTGGGACTAACCTATTAACCGGAGGCCCATCCCAAATTGTTGTTTTCTTGCCTATTTCACTCTTTCGAAGAAAAGGAATATTAAGCGGAGTTCAAATGGAATGAAACCTTCGGGAGAGTTATTTTTGAAACGGTAGCAATCCAGGAGACATGGAATAGACGTCAGGGAAGCTTCGAGGTGGCCACGAGGTAGGGTGGCGCGCCTGCCCCTAGGCATGCCCCACCCTCGTGGGCCCCTCGTGGCTCCCCTGACCGGCTTCTTTCGCCTATATATGTCCATATACCCTAAAAACATCGGGGAGCAGAATAGATCAGGAGTTCCGCTGCCAGAAGCCTCCGTAGCCACCGAAAACCAATCTAGACCCGTTTCGGCACCCTACCGGAGGGGGGAATCCCTCTCCGGTGGCCATCTTCATCATTCCGGTGCTCTCCATGACGAGGAGGGAGTAGTTCACCCTCGGGGCCGAGGGTATGTACCAGTAGCTATGTGTTTGATCTCTCTCTCTCTCTCTCATGTTCTTGAGTCGGCACGATCTTGATGTATCGCGAGCTTTGCTATTATATTTGGATCTTATGACGTTTCTTCCCCTCTACTCTCTTGTGATGAATTGAGTTTTCCCTTTGAAGTTATCTTATCGGATTGAGTCTTTAAGGATTTGAGAATACTTGATGTATGTCTTGCATGTGCTTATCTGTGGTGATAGTGGGATATCACGTGATCCACTTGATGTATGTTTTGGTGATCAACTTGCGAGTTCCGTGAACTTATGCATAGGGGTTGGCACACTTTTTCGTCTTGACTCTCCAGTAGAAACTTTGGGGCACTCTTTGAAGTTCTTTATGTTGGTTAAATAGATGGATTTGAGATTGTGTGATGCATATCGTATAATCATACCCATGGATACTTGAGGTTACATTGCAGTATCAAGGTGACATTAGGGTTTTGGTTGATTTGTATCTTAATGTGTTATTCTAGTACAAACTCTATAATAGATCGAACAGAAAGAATAGCTTCATATTATTTTACTACGGACTCTTGAATAGATCGTTCAGAAAGGATAACTTTGAGGTGGTTTCGTACCCTTCCATAATCTCTTCGTTTGTTCTCTGCTATTAGTGACTTTGGAGTGACTCTTTGTTGCATGTTGAGGGATAGTTATATGATCCAATTATGTTATTATTGTTGAGAGAACTTTCGCTAGTGAAAGTATGAGCACTAGGCCTTGTTTCCTAGCATTGCAACACCGTTTGTGCTCACTTTTACCACTTTCTACCTTGCTCTTTTTATATTTTCAGATTACAAAAACCATTATCTACTATCCATATTGCACTTGTATCACCATCTCTTCACCAAACTAGTGCACCTATACAATTTACCATTGTATTGCGTGTGTTGGGGACACAAGAGACTCTTTGTTATTTGGTTGCAGGGTTGCTTGAGAGAGACCATCTTCATCGTACGCCTCGCATGGACTGATAAACCTTAGGTCATCCACTTGAGGGAAATTTGCTACTGTCCTACAAACCTCTGCACTTGGAGGCCCAATAACATCTACAAGAAGAAGGTTGTGTAGTATACATCAAGCTCTTTTCTGGCGCCGTTGCCGGAGAGGTTAGAGGTTGAAGGTATATCTTTAAATCTTGCAATCGAATCTTTTTGTTTCTCGTTTTATCTCTAGTTTAGTTTATAAAAGAAAATTATAAAAAATGGAATTGAGGATACCTCATATGCTTCATCTTTTTAATGTCTTTCATGAAAATAAGGATTCCTGTAATTGTGCCAAAGTGTTAGAAGAAGAATGCATTAGGATGTTTGGCACTATATCTATGTATGATGAGCATGATTGCAATGTTGTTAGTATGAATTCTTTGAATATCCAACATGCTAATGATATGCAAAGCCACAAGCTTGGGGATGCTATGTTTGATGAAGATGATATTTTTTGTCTCCCAAGTTTTGATGAGCAAATTTATTTTGATGATAGCATGCCTTCTATTTATGATGATTATATTGATGAAAGTGGGTTTGGAAGAGTGTCAACTTTAGGAAGTAATGATCCCACTATTTTGGACGGTGCTCAATATTATTGTGATAATTATGAAAGTGGGTTTGGAGACGTCATGACTTTAGTTAATGTTAATCCCACAATTTTGGAAGAGTGTCAACTTTGCATACTTGTAGATCATGAAAAGAATGCTTTATGCGATGGTTATATTGTTGAATTCATTCATGATGCTACTGAAAATTATTATGAGGGAGGAATATATGCTTGTAGGAATTGCAATAATATCAAGTTTCCTCTCTGTGTGCTTAAAATCTTGAAGTTATGCTTGTTCTGCTTTCTTATGCAAGTTGATTCTTGTTCCCACAAGTTGTTTGATCACAAAATCCCTATGCATAGGAAGTGGGTTAGACTTAAATGTGTTATTCATATTCCTCATGATGCTCTCTTTATGTTACAATTCTTATCTTTTATGTGAGCATCATTGAAATCATCATGCCTAGCTAGGGAAGTTAAACGATAGCGCTTGTTGGGAGGCAACCCAATTTTATTTTTGTTATTTACTTTTTGCTCATGTTTAGTAGTAAATAATTGATCTATCCTCTGTTTAGATGTGGTTTTATGCTTTTAATTAGTGTTTCTGCCAAGTAGAACCTTTGGGAAGACTTGGAGAAAGTCTTTGTGATCTTGCTGTAAAAAACAGAAACTTTAGCGCTCACGAGAATTGCTGCCATTTCTTTATTGAAGAGTGATATTTAGTTAATTGTTTTTTCAAATGATTAATAGATAAATTCCTCACGTCTAGAAATTTATTTTAGAATTTTTGGGGTTCCAGAAGTATTCGAAAGCTACAAATTACTACAGACTGTTCTGTTTTTGAAAGATTCTGTTTTTCGTGTGTTGTTTGCTTATTTTGATGAATCTATGGCTAGTAGTAGAATTTATGAACCATAGAGAAGTTGGAAAACAGTAGGTTTAACACCAACACAAATAAAGAATGAGTTCATTAAAGTACCTTAAGTGGTGGTTTGTTTTCTTATACTAACGGAGCTTACGAGTTTTCTGTTATGTTTTGTGTTGTGAAGTTTTCATGTTCTGGGTAAAGATTCGATGGACTATGGAATACGGAGTGGAAAGAGCCTAAGCTTGGGGATGCCCAAGGAACCCAAAGGTAATATTCAAGGACAACCAAGAGCCTAAGGTTGGGGATGCCCCGGAAGGCATCCCCTCTTTCGTCTTCGTTCATCGGTAACTTTACTTGGAGCTATATTTTTATTCACCACATGACATGTGTTTTGCTTGGAGCGTCATTTTCTTTTCTTTTGTTTTTCTTGCTGTTTTAATAAAATACCAAGATCTGGAATTCTTAAATATTAGAGAGTCTTCACATAGATACATAATTATTCAACTACTCATTGTGCTTCGCTTATATCTTTCAGAGTAGTTTGTCATTTGCTCTAGTGCTTCACTTTTATCCTTTTAGAGCATGGCGGTGGTTTTATTTTGAAGAAATAGATGAACTCTCATGCTTCACTCATATTATTTTGAGAGTCTTCTAGAACAAAATGATAATTTGCTTTTAGGCATAATAAAAACTTTCATATAAGTGCATCGAATACTATGAGAAGTTTGATACTTGATAATTGTCTTGAGATATGGAGATGGTAATATTAGAGTCATGCTAGTTGAGTAGTTGTGAATTTGAGAAATACTTGTGTTGAAGTTTGTGAGTCCCGTAGCATGCATGTATGGTGAACCGTAATGTGATGAGGTCGGATCATGATTTATTTATTGATTGTCTTCCTTATGAGTGGCGGTCGGGGACGAGCGGTAGTCTTTTCCTACCAATCTATCCCCCTAGGAGCATGCGCGTAGTACTTTGTTTCGATAACTAATATATTTTTGCAATAAGTATGTGAGTTCTTTATGACTAATGTTGAGTCCATGGATTATACGCACTCTGACCCTTCCACCATTGCTAGCCTCTCCAGTACCGCGCAACTTTCGCCGGTACCATAAACCCACCATTTACCTTCCTAAAAATAGCCACCATATATACCTACCTATTATGGCATTTCCATAGCCATTCCGATATATATTGCCATGCAACTTTCCACCATTCCGTTTATTATGACACGCTTCATCATTGTCATATGGCTTTGCATGATCATGTAGTTGACATCGTATTTGTGGCAAAGCCACCGTTCATAATTCTTTCATACATGTCACTCATGAGTCATTGCACATCCCGGTACACCATCGAGGCATTCACATAGAGTCATATTTTGTTCTAAGTATTGAGATGTAATTCTTGAGTTGTAAGTAAAAAGAAGTTTGATTACCATCATTATTAGAGCATTGTCCCAGCGAGGAATGGATGATGGAGACTATGATTCCCCCACAAGTCAGGATGAGACTCCGGAGAAAAAAGAGAAAAGAGGCCAAAAGACAAAAAAGAAGGCCCAAATAAAAAACGAGAGAAAAAGAGAGAAGGGACAATGTTACTATCCTTTTTCCACACTTGTGCTTCAAAGTAGCACCACGATCTTCATGATAGAGAGTCTCCTATGTTGTCACTTTCATAAACTAGTGGGAATTTTACATTATAGAACTTGGCTTGTATATTCCAATGATGGGCTTCCTCAATTTGCCCTAGGTCTTCGTGAGCAAGCAAGTTGGATGCACACCCACTTAGTTTCTTTTGTTGAGCTTTCATACACTTATAGCTCTAGTGCATCCGTTGCATGGCAATCCCTACTCACTAATTGATATCTGTTGATGGGCATCTCCATAGCCCGTTGATACACCTAGTTGATGTGAGACTATCTTCTCCTTTTTGTCTTCTCCACAACCACCATTCTATTCCACCTATAGTGCTATGTCCATGTCTCACGCTCATGTATTGCGTGAAGATTGAAAAAGTTTGAGAACATCAAAAGTATGAAACAATTGCTTGGCTTTTTATCGGGGTTGTGCATGATTTAAATATTTTGTGTGATGAAGATAGAGCATAGCTAGACTATATGATTTTGTAGGGATAGCTTTCTTTGGCCATGTTATTTTGAGAAGACATGATTACTTTGTTAGTATGCTTGAAGTATTATTATTTTTATGTCCATATTAAACTTTTGTCTTGAATCTTACGGATCTGAATATTTTTGCCACAATAAAGAAGATTACATTGATAAATATGTTAGGTAGCATTCCACATCAAAAATTCTGTTTTTATCATTTAGCTACTCGAGGACGAGCAGGAATTAATCTTGGGGATGCTTGATACATCTCCAACGCATCTATAATTTTTGATTGTTCCATGCTATTATATTACCCGTTTTGGATGTTTATGAGATTCATTATACACTTTTATATTATTTTTGGGACTGACCTATTAACCGGAGGCCCAGCCCAAATTCTTGTTTTCGTGCCTATTTCAGTGTTTCGAAGAAAAGGAGTATCAAACGGAGTCCAAACGGAATGAAAACTTCGGGAGAGTTATTTTTTGAATGAAAGCAATCCAGGAGACTTGGAGTAGATGTCAGGGAAGCTTCGAGGTGGCCACGAGGCAGGGAGGCACGCCTGCCCCCACCCTCGTGGCTCCCCTGACCAACTTCTTTCGCCTACATATGTCCATATACCCTAAAAACATCGGGGAGCAAAATAGATCAGGAGTTCCGCTGCCAGAAGCCTCCGTAGCCACCGAAAACCAATCTGGACCCGTTCTGGCACCCTGCCGGAGGGGGGAATCCCTCCCCGGTGGCCATCTTCATCATCCCAGCGCTCTCCATGACGAGGAGGGAGTAGTTCACCCTCGGGGCTAAGGGTATGCACCAGTAGTTGTGTGTTTGATCTCTCTCTCTCTCTCTCTCGTGTTCTTGAGTCGGCATGATCTTGATGTATCGCGAGCTTTGCTATTATATTTGGATCTTATGATGTTTCTTCCCCTCTACTCTCTTGCGATGAATTGAGTTTTCCCTTTGAAGTTATATTATCGGATTGAGTCTTTAAGGATTTGAGAACACTTGATGTATGTCTTGCATGTGCTTATCTGTGGTGACAATGGGATATCATGTGATCCACTTGATGTATGTTTTGGTGATCAACTTGCGAGTTCCGTGAACTTATGCATAGGGGTTGGCACACGTTTTCGTCTTGACTCTCCGATAGAAACTTTGGGACACTCTTTGAAGTTCTTTATGTTGGTTATATAGATGGATCTAAGATTGTGTGATGCATATCGTATAATCATACCCATGGATACTTGAGGTGACATTGGAGTATCAATGTGACATTAGGGTTTTGGTTTATTTGTATCTCAATGTTGTTTTACTACGGACTCTTGAATAGATCGATCAAAAATGATAACTTTGAGGTGGTTTCATACCCTACCATAACCTCTTCGTTTGTTCTCTGCTATTAGTGACTTTGGAGTGACTCTTTGTTGCATGTTGAGGGATATTTATATGATCCAATTATGTTATTATTGTTGAGAGAACTTGTACTAGTGAAAGTATGAGCCCTAGGCCTTGTTTCCTAGCATTGCAATACCGTTTGTGCTCACTATTACCACTTGCTACCTTGCTGTTTTTATATTTTCAGATTACAAAAACCATTATCTACTATCCATATTGCACTTGTATCACCATCTCTTCGCCGAACTAGTGCACCTATACAATTTACCATTGTATTAGGTGTGTTGGGGACACAAGAGACTCTTTGTTATTTGGTTACAGGGTTGCTTGATAGAGACCATCTTCATCCTACGCTTCCCACGGATTGATAAACCTTAGGTCATCCACTTGAGGGAAATTTGCTACTGTCCTTCAAACCTATGCACTTGGAGGCCCAAAAACGTGTACAAGAAGAAGGTTGTGTAGTAGACATCAAGGATGCATGGTGACCGCAGGTCCCCGAGTGGATGCTATTTAGGATCATTCGACCTTCTTCTGGGGTAATGCATCGCTGAGCAACTCCAGTCACACTTTCTCTGTACAATCGACCGCTTATCACGGTGAAGGCTTTGGATCGACGGACGATCTGTCGCGCTTCATCCTTGTCTTCTGGCAGCTCTTTCTTGAGAATATTTGCGATGTACGGTACAGTCCAATCAGGAATGATGACCAAAACTTCCATGACTAAGTCGACGACAGCCGAGACTTCAACTTCAGTCGGATCAGAGGAACTCTTAGGTTGCGGGGGCTCTTCCGTGAAGGGATCTTCCTGGAGTGATCACTACAAAAAAATACACTTCCGTGATGATACGTGTTTGTCACAGTAGGTCACGTTTTCTGTCATGCATGTACATCCATGAAATATTTATGACAGAGTCAACATAGTCATACCTGTGCTATCGTAGAAGTGTTCCATGACATCACCAAAATTATCATCACGGAAGTGTCCACTTCCATGATGATAAATCGTGCGTCACAGAAGTGCTTTCGTCAAGGGTGACCGACATGTGGCATCCACCGTAGCGGAATGCTGTTAAGCTACCGGGTCCGGTTTTGGATCCGATAACCCATTAACAGCCCCGACCAATGGGGATTTTCCACGTGTAAAATCATCATTCGCAGGAGGAAACACGTGTTGGTTCACCGTTGGGACAGATGTCATCCACTCATTGGACCCAAAGCGCCTATGATACGTCAACACGTGGCACGGCCAAACAAAGGCCTATTCCTGTGAAAAGGCCGGCCCGTTTGACTTGGTCAAAAGGTGGCGGGCCAGCCCACAGCAAGCCTGTTAACGGCTTGTTTGCATATAGCCCATTTATAGCCCGCTAGCCCAGGGCCCGTTTACGGCCTATCCGAATTAGGCCCAGTAGTGTCATCTGGGCCGTCCAATATAATTCCAGCCCGTTTTAACTTCTGGCCCATATATGGCCCATGACGTCTTTCGGCCCGTATGAGGCCCTTATTACTCTTGGCCCATTAACGGCCGTGGTAAAACTGGCCCGTAATGAATAGTGTATCACTTTATACCCATTAACGGCACGTGGTGAAACTGGCCCGTAATGAACAGTGTATCACTTTATAACCATTACTGGCCCATTATTCCGTTGGGCCGTTTCCAGCCCGTGTTATCTTTCGTCCTTCTCGGGGCCCATTTATTCTTGGGCTCATTTCCACATTCGTTTACTTACGGCCCGCTACTGTCATTTCCTACTCGTGGGCCAAATTCAGCCCGTGGTTACAATCGGCCCGTTTGTGGCCCATTAATACGTTGGGACATTTTCATAGTGTCATCAAAATACGACAGATTAACGATGACCCGTTATGGTCGGCCCATAAACGGACGATTTCAACTCTAGCCCATTTACGGCCATGTTTGGCCAACTGATCATAAGCCTGTAGAAGGCCCATTGATGATACGGCTCATAGAAGGCCCATTGTGTCTACGGCTTGTATAAGGCCCATTGTTTCTACGCCACGTAGAAGGCCCATTGTTTCTACGGCCCTTAGAAGGCCCATTGTTTCTATGGCCCGTAGGAGGCCCATGTTAACTACAGCCGGTGGGCATCAAAGTTCGCCACCAGTGAAAATATAGGGAACACCCTACACTATACAAAAATGGCTTGCTGTTTTCTTCAGCCGGTGGCTGCATGTTAAGAACAAATTTTTTATCGCACCAAAACAAAGTACAACTATAAAACAAAAGGAAAGTTGGCATAAAAGTTAACAGTCTAGTAGATAAATGCACCACCAGAAGTTCAGAAGCTCAATTCATTTGACCTGACTGTTACATTTTCTTGCTGTATTGTCCGATGGAGCACCATAATCTCCTTCAGTTCTCTTAGGCTCCTAAACAACATAGCAAATATCTGATAGTCTGGTTTCAAGACCATGCATATCTTGACAACATCGAACAATGTCTCTCCCTGTTTCACAAAGGGTCTCTGTTAGGGAATGGACTTGTGTCTGGAGCGCAGATACAACATTGTTTGGAGCTTGCATGTCTTGATCATGAGGCAGTTTGGATGAGATTGCCTTAACAACCAAGCCAGTATTACGCAGGAACGTGCTTTTGGCACTGTTAATGGACAGGTACCGACCCAGTGCAGCAAGAGATGACATTGCGGTTATAGTTGCCTCGCCACCTTCAGAAGGTGGCGGTTCCACCATTTTTTCCATAGCTCGCTGAAAAGTTGTGGTTTTACATTAGTAGTACCAGAATAGAAGATATTAAGGAGGCAGCAAAACCAAACAAAATAGCTTTGGTCTATATACAGAACTTATTCCAGTGAACCCATGTAAAATAATAGTTGTATTTTATTACAAAGTACATAATAAAACCATGTTCCAAACATATGACCATGTACCATCTCTAATGTATTGTCTATTTCTTCACATTGAATTGAGGGCTAAGGATAAAGAGACGAAGTTTATAATACGGTAAGCATAGTACGACATCATTCATATCACAAAACAACTGAGAACAGACAAACAGGTAATTGTAACATTGTGTAGGGAAATCCAGCACGGAACTAGATTACATGTCAAGATCAAAGGAACATCACTCCTCTCTTTTAAACCTTGTAAGGTGCAATGATACACTAAGAAAATTGTGTATAAAATTGAAAACAGTAATAGACATTTGCTGCAAACCATGCAGTTCAAGGCACAAGTCAGAGTAAGTAGTAGTTAAAAGGCATGAGGATTAAGGACTTATAATAGAGGCTTTGACTGGTGTAGTCATGCCCTTCTTCTTGCTGGTGTGACAGTCCTTGAAGATTTCGACAGCATTTGGTTCAGGTACTTTTTGGTCCTTGCAGGCTTTCCTCTGCATTTGGAACAAGTCAATATAGATCTGATAATATGGTACAATGAAAAGAGTGAAACAACAGCTAATTACAAGAGCCTCGCAGTGTGCAATATAGCTACGAGATCCTGTCGTCTGTTGGAATTTCACTTTCGTACGGTTGGACTTGTTCTTTGAACAGTTCACCTACAAGAAGAAAGATTTGTGTGGAACATGCGTAAATAGGACTTCAACATGTGATTTGATCACATATATATAATGTACCTGATACTTCAGATCGGACCAGTGTGTCAGGACCCCGATTCCAAGTCACATCGATCTAGCCGGTAACACCTCATATCACTTTGCGGCCTCACGCACGGTATTCCCACGTGTGTCGCCTTACCATGGCCCAGGACCGTTTGCGCCTTTTGGCTCACGTATATGATAGTGTCGCTAGCATCCATATGACAGAGAACCCGGGCCGACATGGCTAGTCATGAACCCAAAGCGGCACCAACCTATGGGGACATGCATACCTGAATCACATCGAGCATGTCGGTCAGCAGCGTGTGAATCCGGGCTGTAGCACTGGGCTAACAGGACTCCGGGAACCCCGGCTGTAGCAGGCTAGGCAGGACTCCGGATGTCACCGCGTGACATTTCCCCGTAGGGACAGACACAAGAACGAAGTGAAACACATGCAGGCTAGTCAAGTGTCCTGAGCAGTAGTGCTGGGCTAGCAGGACTCCGGTGAACCGGGCTGTAGCGGACTACTATGGCTCATGGAAGCACTAGACTACATTTCCCCATAAGAGAGGCTACCAAGGATAAACAACTAGGTTGTCGGATGCCACACATACCAAGCATTTCAATCATACACACAATATGCTCGATATGTGTAAATACAACATGGCATCACAACATAACTCTACGACTCAAGTATTTATTCATTAGGCTCCGAGGAGCGAGATATTACAAACATGGGTCTCATGACCCAACATTCAGAGCATACAAGTCAAAGCACACGCGGAAGCTTAACTTGTCTGGGTACAGACAACTAAAAATGAAGAAGGTTGAGGAGCCTGACTATCTACAAGACCCTCCCAAGGGTACAAGATCGTAGCTGAGGTAACAAGCTAAACGTCGAAGTCCAAGCGGAACTACTAGTGATACTGACGTCTCTCTGCAAAACATAAATTAAGCAAACGTGAGTACAAATGTACCCAGCAAGACTTACATCAGAACTAACTACATATGCATCGGTATCAACAAAGGGGGTGGTGTAGTTTAACTGCAGCAAGCCAGCTTTGACTCAGTGGCTAACCTGAACTACGACTGCAAGTAACTCTTTTCAGGGGGCGCACACAAGTCCACAAATTCACCATACCAATACACCACTATGGATCCGCTCCCGTCTCCCCTGCGAGAACGCCATCCATAGCACTCACACTTATCTTGCGCATTTTAGAGTATCCACTTTCACTTGTCTATGAACTATGCAAGGGTTCCAAGTTTCCATATCCGAGGATTCCGGCTATTCGAATAGATAATGATAACCCTGCAGGGGTGTACTTCTTCACACACGCTCTCGCCACTTACCACCATGTACACGTCGTGTATCTCGGCAACCTTCAAGCGGAAGCCTGGCGAGGGAGTCGGCCACGACCTGACTAACCAACAAGTCTCTAGTACAGGTTTATCGCCTATTTGGGTTCCATCCGCAAGGAGATCCGGCCGGGGTGTAGCTCACGGCCCCAAATAATGTGAGCAGGGTTCCCAAGCCCACCATCCGGGTGCCACTTGGTACACCGTGCCATTGTGCCTAGTATGTCCCAAGCCCACCTGTACCAGGTGCCACTTGGTAGACTACTAACACTACCTACAAACACTAGAAACTAGTTGCAACTCCTAGACAGAGATTGAGTTGATTAATAAGTCGAGAGAGCTTGGAGCGCCCGGAGCCGAATGTTTGGTAGTAACTGTTCATGGATCACAAACATAGAACTCAGTTCCTGAGAACGGCTGCAATGAGACAACCCACCATGTACTCCTACATGGCCTCTCACCGCTACCTTTACCAAATCGTGTTCACACACTTAGTTCTCAATGGTAGGACATGTTCACCATGTTCCAATTCATTCCTGATGAATCAGACTTGACTCAACTCTAAGCAGTAGCAGGCATGACAACAAGCATGCATGAGTAGGCACATCAGGGCTCAAACATTCCTACTCATGCTAGTGGGTTACATCTATTTACTGTGGCAATGACAGGTTATGCAGGGGAAAGGGGTTCAACTACTGCAGCATGTCCTAATGCAGTAAAAAAGAGCAGGAGCGAGAGAGTGGGATTGAATGGAATGACCAAGGCGGTTTTGCTTGCCTAGCACTTCTAAAGATAGTATAGCTCTTCATCGGTGTCATCGATCACATCGTCGAAACCACGTCTACTGAGAGGGGACAAACACCGACAAACAAGGAAGAAACACAATCAATGCAATGCAACAACATGATGTATTATCATGACATGGCAACATGCTGGTGTTTGGGCTAACACAACAGAAAGTCATTTTAATTGAAGTGGAATTCAAAACTACATCAAATTCCAACTCCAAACCTATTATGAAATTTGCCCTAATCATGTTTCATCCTAAATAGTGAGGTTAACTTGTTCAAAAATGCATGAAAATGCCATAAACAGATCCTTCATATTTTTCTGATAATTTTTCATATATAATTTATTTCATTCCGAGTTACGGTCGATTTTCTATGAATTTTTGAAGTTTTAACTATTTTCTGAAATTTTCTAAACCTTTTATGATTTATTCAAATTTCAGAAAATAGTTACAGCGTCAGCATGACGTCAAGATGACGTCATCAGGTCAACCGGGGCTAACCAGGGTCAAACCTGACACGTGGGGCCCACATGTCATAGGCTCAGTTATAATTAGTGATTTTAGTTAAACCTAACCAAAATCGTTAAAGGGGCTAGGCCCACCGGTCAGTGGCTGCGGGTGTTCTTTAGAGCCTAAACTAATTGTTGCCACGTCAGCTAAACAGGGTTTCGTCACCGGTGACCTCATTCGACGGAGGAGGCATGTCGAAATCGCTGCTCCGGTAGCGGTTCGATGCGCCGAGGGTACCAGTGAAGAGCTCACGCTCGTGTGCAACTACGGGAGGCCTCGGGAGGCGGTGGGGTGGCCGGGAACAACGACCACGTCGGCTTTGGCGGTGGCCGGAGCTCGGGCCAGCATGGGCGCGGTGGATGCAGCGCGTTAGCCAGAGAGCAGAGGAGCACGTCGAGATCTTGGGGACCTGGAGAGCACACGGGCGCTACTGGAGCGAGCGGAAGAGCTCCGGGGCGCGAGGTTCGCAGGCCATGGCAATGGCCAGAGCTCAGTGCTTGCGGGGACAGCAGCTACGTCACAAGAATGAGCAGGGGAGGAGGGGGAAAACGAAGGAGTCCTCACAGCGAAGTTGTTTAGCAGCTCAGACGGCTCAGGGAGGCCCTCTTCGGCGCGAATCGACGGCGACGATCCACGGGTTGCCAGCGAGGAAGACGATGATGCTGACGGCGCTGCAGTGCGCCCGGGCTTCTGATCTTTAGTGTTTAGATGAGGACGAGCTTCTCTCCGCGGCTGGACACGGCGCGGGGCCTAGCTAGGGTGCGCGGTGGCTATGATGGCGAGCAGCGGCTCTCCAGTGCGCTCGGCTTCAGGGGAGAGACGAGGCAGGGAGAGAGGGGAGCGGTCGAGGGGGTCCAGGGGTCTGTGTGGCAACGCCGGAGGCGTCCAGGCCATCGAGGAGGCAGGCGAGCAGGGTGGAGGTGGCGCGCGCGTGTGCGTGCACGGCGGCCACACGCCCTACCTACTGGCCTGGGGAGGAAGACGACAAGGGAGGTGGAGGTGGGCCGGGCCGGTACAATAGCAGGCCACGTAGGTGGGCTGTCCTCTCTTGTGGGCTTCACAGGTGAGGCCAGGTAAAAACTACTCTGTTTTATTATCTATGTTGTTTTCTTTTTATTTAATCATTTTGCCACTGATTCAAATTCAAAAGTAAATCAAAGCAGGGCAAAACCTTCTGAATATTTGTATGTTGCCATTATGGACTTTTCCAAAGGCGCATAAATAATTTCAGGGCCTTTTGAAATATATTCTATATAAAATGAATATAATCCAAAGGTCAAATACTTATTGATTTAAATTCAAAGTCCCAAAAATAATTCCTTAAAAATGTTCCTAAATTTTGTTTGATATATAGTTCTTGCCAAAATTCTCAAACATTGCAAAAAGGACATCTTGGAAACAAAGATTGAGATTTCCAGGGTTCTTTGCCCTTCTTTTGATTAAAGTTTTGAGGCTTCAACGATCCTCAATTCAAGTTTCAAAAATTTAAATAAGATGCATGAATGCAATGCCTCTAATTACAAGCATTAAACTAGGGCTATGACACAGTGTTTAACGAGGCCTCTCCAGTCTTCATGAGATATATTTTCCACTGGAAATGTTTGGGCAAGTTCACTGTTAGCCTTGCCTTCAAAGTGAGTTTTCCTCAAGTTATATTGATACTGTCGCAGAGCAGACTTGAAAACATGGGTGCAAGCTTGTCTGGTTGCATAATCTTGGCTATCCAACTTGAACCTCATCTGTTGAAAATTATGGGAGTCTCATTGTCAGCAACCTAGAAAGTATTCGACAGAGCAAGACGATATTACTAGTTTCCATACATAACCATACTTACAGATAAATGGTCGAGGAAGGTGTTGAACTGGGTTTCGTCTTTGTCATTCCTGTACTGAATCCATGTTGGGAGGATACGTACATGACACCTAACAGAAACCGCTGCCTCTGATACTAACTTGGCTAACTCTGTAGCATCACGTGGTCTTTTTAAACCTGCCTCAAAATGAATCTCCATTCTTCCTCCTCTAGATTTTGTTAACCTATCGAGCATGATCCCTGATGTTTGTTTCCTCTTGTGCCCAGGTGCTAGTCCAACAACAAACATAGGAAGTGTTAGTGTACATCAAACTGTGAGACTACATATAAAGAAGCATGCAACTGTAACTTGACTCCAGCAACTACCTTCTTGTTGTTGAAGCTCACAAAGTTCATCTGATCTTGCCAACTCATCTTCTGTCTAGGGTGCTTCGGAAGTAGTGTCAGGTGGAAAGGGAGCTTGGGAACGTGCTGCTAGCTGAGTTGACGAACGAGTAAATCGTGCAGCTGGTGGTACTGTGGAAGGTGTTGCAACAACTAGGGTTGTCTCTTCTTGTTTGGTGGCAGCTATTTGTTTCTGTTTGGCTTGTTCTGCAGCTCGTGTAGAATGGGATATCCTGTCGGTACAATTTTCCGCTGGACTTTGACCTTCTATTGCACCATCAGTATGAGCAGAATATGCAGGATTGTTCCGCTTCCCTTTCCCTGTCGTTTTGTCTTGCTTCCTCTTTCTCTGTGCCATGTTAAGTCAAGCTGACAAGAATAATGAATAACAATTTAGTTCTTCAGAACAAATGTACTTTGATGTAAGAACATGGTGTGATAGACAGATATTGTATGTTCTAGAAACAGGAACACGTGTCTTAGTCACAAGTATAATGTGTAAAGTAAGCAGATGAAATTCAACAAAATTAGAAGCAGTATAAGCTAGACATCATACATAACATGCAACCACATATAACAATGCCAAGTTAGAGGGAGCACCTGTGATGGTGCACTAGGGGAGACATGCTTATCACCAACATAGCTATGTTGAGTGTCTATGCATGTGTTGTCTTGGAAATCATCTTGGGGTGATGGAGGAGTAGAATCTATAGAGGCCCTCCATTTGGAAGGAGCACCTTCATCCGCTGCCTTGCTAACTTCCTTCCGCTTTATGGATTTTGAATTGTCAAGTAAAACCGAGAAGAAAAAGGAATAAAATTCACTCTTCAGAACTCATTCGTGCATGATACTGACAATCACTACTTTGATGTAAGGCAAACACATGATTCCAGGATGGAATAATACAAAAAACAATACGGCATAGCATATTCACAATTGTTTGTGTAAACTAAGGAGAATCCATTTCACCAAATAAGAAGCAATGCAAGCTAGACACCACGTGAAAGATGCAGCCAATATGACTCTGCCAAGTTAAAAGTGTCCCATCATAAATGGCATTTCAACAAGTTAGAAGCAGCGCATGCTATAAATCATATCAAAGATGCAACTAATATCACACTGCATATACTAAAGGTGTCTCGTCATATTGATTTATCCGGGATACAAAAAAACAATAGTTTTATGTGAGGACATGCTTAATAGACAGATGTACTATGTACTAAATACAGGAAGGCATGTCACATTAATAGGTATAATGTATAAGCTAAGCATAGTAGCACACACACTTTAAACAGCTTGGAAGAATTACAATCTAGACACCATATGCAACATGCAACCACATATCACGCTGCCAAGTTAGAGCAAGCACCTGCGATGCTAGTGTAGGGGAAATGCGGTAATCAACTACAGAGCTACGTTCACTATCTTCATCTAGCCTTGTTGTTTCTGGACAATCATGTCGGGAGGCTGACACTGCATTCTTGAAATAAGGAGTAATCCACTTGCCTAACTGCCTCATCATAAGTGATTGATGAGGGATACACAAGAACATTACTTTGATGTATGAACATGGTTAATACACAAATGTACTAGTATGTACCAAAAACAAAAAGGCATGTCATATTCAAAGGTATAATGTGTAAGCTAAGAAGATGCAATTTAACCAAATTGGAAGCAATGCAAGCTAGACATCCGGCTGGAGTGGTGAGCATGATCATCTAGGACCTAAGAGCCTGGTGGGAGGCGGGCTGCTTCGCCACCATCGCGGCTTTTTAGTTGGCTTCCAGGTGATGCCTCTCTTTGCTGGGCTTGTCACTGGCTCGACCAGTGCCCTGACTAGGTATTTGTCTTCTGGTTCTCATGGGATGGTGGTTCATGTAAAAATTATCTTTCCTTATCTTAATAAAGACCGACTTCGGCCTTTGGAATAGAAGCTAGACACCATATGGAACATGCAACCACATATGACACCGCGAAGTTAAAGCAAGCACCTCGGATGGTGGTTCATTGTGAGCGAGGTCATCAACTCCAGAGCTACGTTTACTGTCTCCATCTGCTTAGCGTTGTAACATGCCGTGCTTACCCACGTAGAAAGCTGGAGCAACTTCTCTCTTTTCTTTTCTACTTCCCTCGAGGCATACTCTGAAATACCCTTGCATAAAAACACAATAGTGAGAGTATGGGTGAAGTGTGTGCAGAACTAGTGCACTGTAAAAGTAGAAGATACCAGGTGGCTGAAAAATAAATGACAGGACACATATGATAGCTCTACAACATTGCATGGCAAACAAAATTAGATTCTACTCCATATGATTTTGTAATATATGAGCATAGGAAATGCAGGTACTCCTCCAGCACAGCAGCACATGTGGTCATATCAAGATAACAGTCGACTGAAAATAAATAGGTCAGACGATTTTTCTAATGAACTGTCCGATCTACAAGGAACGGGCAGATGGCCTTCGTCTACATCCCGCCAGTCACTGTTGACGATCTTTCTCGAACCTCCAGCGACCACCGGCCCAGACCCGTGCCTCCGCCGCCCCGCCCTCCCCTCGACCTCACACCACCACCGTGCTTGGCAGCACCCCCAGGCCACCCCTTTAATCCCGACCGACCTCCAGATCGGGCGCCAGTAGCTCTAGGCCCCACACGCCCCTAAGATAAACACCGAGGCGCTGCTTCCCCGGTGTAATAGGCGGACTAGTGTATGCCGGGGAATGCTTCCGTTAATTGGGAATCAACTAACCAGGAATTGAAATTCAGTGGGGCGACGGACCTCTAGCTAAGGTGAAATAGTATATGAGGAGAAACCTTGCGCATTGCGAGTTACTAGGAACATATAATATGAAGAAGAAGCGTTCAACTAGTGTCTTCTGTGGGATGAATACCGTGCAAGCAGAAATGTAATATTTGCACGAGTAAGGTAAGAGGAGTACCATTTTCGGTTGCCTATGTGGTCGCCTCCACATGTCGTGCCGATATTCTTCTTTTTTCCGGGGAAACCGATGTTCTGGAGGGTACAGGCTTGGACGAACCCATGGCCAAATTATTGACTATGTTGCCGTGGCTGTATGTCGGCGGACGGGAAGCAGATCTGAGGCGGTGAAGGACGATGTAGCAGGAACAGCTCCGGTGCAGTGGAGGGTGGCGAAGTTGGAGCGGCAGTGGTGAAGCGCAAGATGGCGTGGTTGAACTGGCTCGGGTACGAACGGCTCAGCCTCGGCTTCAACTACTAGCCGTTGAGGGCGTTGCAGTTAAGGTTGCGGTGGACGACGACATCGGGGTATCGGCTCTGGCGTGATGGAGGAGGGCGGCGGTTGATGGGTGGAATGGGGTGGCGGACGGAGAACGCCGGGGTTTCGCAGCTGGTGGAGAGGTAGTTTTGCGCCCATGGTGTATGAATGGGGAATCAGATGGGTGGGCGGGGGGGAGGGGGGAGCCATGTTTCGGTCTGGGACGCGCTTGTTTTCGGCTTTTTCGAACAGAAGATGGGACGCGCTTGTTTGAAATTTTGGTAAAGTACAAACTTTTCCCACCTCTTAAATTTTGGACCTACTGCGGGTCGGGGGTAGGATGGTCATCCCAGGTTTCCCCAATAGTGGTCAGGGGTGATTTTGGCCGCGCGCATGTGTGCTTAGGCGGCCATTGTGTATGAATGTTTTTCAGAGGCGGTTGCGTGGCATCTAGATGAAGCTGCAAACCTACCCCAGTTTAGACCTTTGGACGTCGGGCCGGTAGGTTTCACGGGTCAGAGTTATTAGAAAATTAATTTCCTTGTACTACCAAACATTGGTCTCACACGGTTTCGGGCGAGTAGAGGCTCTTTTGGCGCTTCGTTCAAAATTTTGAAAAACAAGCATTCACGTTTAGAGTACTCTTGAACTTTGAGGATTTACCTAAATAGACAACGTTAAATTTGACCTTGTATGTTTGAAAACTTCATTAAGTTATCCGCTTCTTTTTGAAATTTTGACACTTGAAAATCCTATAACTACGATTATTTTGGAATGGACGAGCTAAATTAGAATCTATTTTCTACACGACTACATATGCTATTATGTACAAAATCAGAGCAAATATTGGTGCCCCCATAATTTAGGTATGATTTACAAATGCCATGATATCAAAGTCAAATAATTGAATGGACTTCATGTTGAATTCGATCTTTTTAAAACCACCTTAAGTTGAATTCAAATGTATGCTAGTTCATAGGTAGCTATTTATAATGTTCATTGTGTAACTTTCGTATGTATAATGTGCTTTACACACAAAACATGAACTATACTCATGTTTATATTCGATTGCTAAAGTGATGCATTGTCTGGAGTTCAAAAAACTAACTATGTGGATCAATTGTGTCGAATAATAACATAGACATGCTCAAATTCGATAGAATCGAGATGTCTGATGGATCAATGACCATTCCTTACGTGAATTGCAAATATCATGATCCCATTCTAATATTTGGATACAATTTATATATTTAATCAATGTGTACATCAGTCTTCTACGTGTAGTTTCACTCTCCGTCGGTGGTCTCTCACACATGCTCACACACTCTCTCACGAGGTGTCTTTCACGCACACATGCTCTAGATATAACCCTCCCTCCCTCTCGTAACCATTTATGACTGTTTTCACTAACCTTTATCACAAGCTCTCTTCCTCTCGCAAGCATACACACGCACAATCCCCATCAACCCTTTCTATATACATAGACCTGCCTACGTGTCTCCTGTATGCACATTATCTTTAGGCCTGTCTCTCATGCATTGTGTCACACCTCTCTTCCTAATCGACGAGTAAGATTCTAGCAGAGCATTCTGTAGGATGCCCCTTAATGTTAGGTTGGATGAATATTAATATCAAGGATAAAGGGGCTACCTTAGTCCAAGAACCTAGGGTTAGAAATCCTAGCCCACTTTGTCAGTGGACATAGAGTCCTTCACAATTATGCTATCTTTGTCTTGTATGAGTAGTCATCCACGAGTCCCCCTAAATGTGTCACGGGCCGACCAATGTGGCGCAAGACGGAATCGAACGAAGGGCCTCACCTTGACCCACCAGACCTCACGCGGTGACACACCCTCTGCCCACACGTCTCTTTATGGTAACACCCCAGATGTAACTTACCATATTTGTAACTCCCACTCTGCCATTTTCGGCTTTAAGTTATGAGATTCCCTTCGTGGTTGGGTTTTTGTCTTCGTTTTGCATTTTGTTCATGGCATGCATTTCATATCATGTCATCATGTGCATCTCATTTGCATACATGTTCGTCTCATGCATCCGAGCTTTTTCCCCGTTGTCCGTTTTGCAATCTGACACTCCTACGTGCACCGGCGCCCCCTTTTGTCTCTTTTTGTGAGTGGGTGTTAAACATTCTTGGAATGGACCGAGATTGGCCAAGCGGCCTTGGTAGACCGCCCGTCAAATTTCATGTCATTTGGAGTCCGTTTGATACTCCAACAGTTAACCGAGTAACCGCAAAGGCCTCGTGTGTGTTGCAGCCCAACACCCCTCCAAAACGGCCCAATAACCCTTCCAAACCACTCCCATGTCCTCCGTCGTGGGATCACGATCGCGTGGTCGAAAACTACACCCCATTTGGACACTCCAAACTCCTCCTACCTAAATATGTGCTCCTCGTCCAAATCCCGGTTGAAACCCTAATCTAGCCTCCCCCGCCGCTACCGGACGCGTCCGCGACGCCCGGACACGTCCGCTGCAGTTCCCTCGGCAAATACCGCACTGACACGTCACCGGGCGACGCACACATCAG
>NC_041382.1:292554430-292625837 GCF_002162155.2 Triticum dicoccoides | reverse complement strand
CGCCGGACGTCATCTCCACCACCACCGCAGCGCCGCCCTAGCCGGACCTCGTCTCCGCCACCACCACAGCACCGCCACCGCCGCTCCCGCGCCTCAACGCCCGCGCTGTCGCGCCTGCAAACTGCTGTCGCGCCTCCCGCCATGCTCGCCGGCGCGCGCCGCCGCGGGGAGCTCCACCGTGCCTGCAGCGTCTTCGGCCACCGCCTCGGCCAGATCGGGCCGCGCCATGCCCAGATCCATCCGGATCAGCCGCCCTCCGGCCTCCCCATCGCCTCCCTCCGCTTCGCCGGTGCCCTCGAGCTCGTCGTAGTTGCGTGGGCTCGCCGGAGCCAGCTTCGCCCAGATCGGGACGGCTCCGACCCTGGACGTCCCCGACCCCTATCCAAACGGCCTCCCGCACCGCTCCGTCTGATTTCCCGCGAGGTCCAAATTTTCACTAAGTCCCTGAGGTTGTTACATTCTGGTGCCTCCTTTGACATGCCATACATTTTGTGCGTCTGATATATCAAAATGTTCATCATGATGTGTTCATCATTTTGTTCCATTGTGGCATGCTTGTTTGAGTCCATCTTGATGCCCTAGTCGTTGATGGAAGAGTGCTATAAAATGTTAGCTCCTGTTACTTAGCAGATTACGATGATTTGTCATTTTTGCCACATTTCAAGGGTGCTTCATATGAACATGAGCTCTACATGTGTTTTGATTTATGCCATGCCATCTTTACAGGGGTGCTTGCCATGTATTTTTGTGATCTTTGTGGTGACTAGCACAAGCATGCAAATAGCCTTCGTGATATTGCTGATTTCAGGGACTTAGGATTTTGCTAAGTCCTTGTTTTGCTGTTATTTTTATGCCATGTAAACATGATGCTACAGTGAGATCCATGCTTGTTTTGAGTTGCTTCAGTAAGGATGATTTTGACATATGGTTGTGCTCTATCCATCCATTCCCCTTTTTGCAATTATGGAGTGCCCTAGCATGTCTTAATCTAGCTCTACTTTTGTTGTAAAATGTTCCTGGCAGATTGTTTACATGTGAATCAATTTTGCCATGGTTGTTGTAGTTGATCCATGCATGCTATGAACTTGATCTTGCCATGGTTAGCTTTATAAACATGTCTTCTTGCTATTGATATGCTTAGTTTGTCATGCAAGGTCTTGTGGTGAGTGAATCGAGCTCGCAAATATGCCCTCATAATTCTGTTTATGCCAAGTTTGTAAAGCTGATATCTTTTGCACTTTTGCCATGCTTGTTTGGACCTGCTCTGATGTGATTTAGCTGTAGCTCAGTGTTCATGTTTTGTCAAGCATCTTGAGTACATCACTGCTATGTGCTTTGTTGTTATGTTGGAGTGCAGTAGCATAGTTTCTTGTTGCATTGTAGATGGCATCGTGCTGTTAATCGCTGAATTGTGCCTTTCTTGTTTTGCTTGCCATTTGCAAACCGTGCATCCGATTCCAGTGATCTTTATATTGATTTCGACCGAAATCATCTCATCTTTCCAGAGGCACACTTGGTTTTCCAAGTTGATTCCTTGTTCAATCTTTCCCTTCCGAAGGTCGCATATGAATTGCATATCACATCCTGCATGTCATGCCATGTTTTGCATCATGTTGATTGTGCATTGCACCGTGATTGATTGTTGGTCCTTTGCTTGTGTTCTTGCTTTGGGTAGGGCCGAGATATGAGTACGTGATCGAGGAACCTATTGAGTATGCTAACGAGGATCAAGCATTCGTGAACTCTGAGAACTTTGCAGGCAAGATGACCATACCCTCGAAATCACTTCTATCTTTGCTTGCTAGTTGTTCGCTCTTTTGCTATGCCGTGATACCTACCACATGTTATATCATGCCTCCCATATTGCCATGTCAAGCCTCTAACCCACCTTTCATAGCAAACCGTTGTCTGGCTATCGTACTGCTTTGCTCAGCCCCTCTTATAGCGTTGCTAGTTGCAGGCGAAGTTGAAGTTTGTTCCATGTTGGAACATGGATATTGTTGATATATCATTATTATATCTTGTTTACTTTAATGCACATATATACTTGGTAAAGGGTGGAAGGCTCGGCCGTATGCCTGGTGTTTTGTTCCACTCTTGCCGCCCTAGTTTCCGTCATACCGGTGTTATTTCCTTGATTTTGCGTTCCTTACGCGGTTGGGTGATAATGGGAACTCCTTGATAATTCGCCTTCAATAAAACTCCTCCAGCAAGGCCCAACCTTGGTTTTACCATTTGCCACCTAAGCCTTTTTCCCTTGGGTTTCGCGGACTTAAGGGTCATCTTTATTTTTAACCCCCGAGCCAGTGCTTCTCTAAGTGTTGGTCCAACCTGAGCGATGTCCGGCGCCCCCTGGGAAACCAGGGTCTATGCCAAACCAACGTTTGGCTCATCCGGTGTGCCCTGAGAACGAGATATGTGCAGCTCCTATCGAGATTTGTCGGCACATTCGGGCGGCTTTGCTGGTCTTGTTTTACCATTGTCGAAATGTCTTGTAACCGGGATTCCGAGTCTGATCGGGTCTTCCTGGGAGAAGGAATATCCTTTGTTGACCATGAGACCTTGTGATGTGCTAAGTTGGGACACCCCTGCAGGGTTTTGAACTTTAGAAAGCCGTGCCCGCGGTTATGGGCAGATGGGAATTTGTTAATGTACGGCTATAGAAAACCCGAAACTTAACTTAATTAAAATGAATCAACCGCGTGTGTAGCCGTGACGGTCTCTTTTCGGCGGAGTCCGGGAAGAGAACATGGTCTCATGTTATGCTTGAACGTAAGTAGCTTCAAGATCACTTCTTGATCACTATTAGCTTCTCGACCATGCTTCGCTTCTCTTCTCGCTCTCTTTTGCGTAAGTTAGCCACCATATATGCTAGTGTTTGCTGCAGCTCCACGTCACTACCCCTTTCCTACCCTTAAGCTTAAATAGTTGTGATCGCGAGGGTGTGAGATTGCTGAGTCCCCGTGACTCACAAATACTTCCAAACGGATGCTGGTGAGACGATGCCAGTGCAGGGGACGCTAGCAAACTCAAGTGGGAGTTCGGCGAGGATTCGGGCCATTACTATGTTTCTTTTCCGGATGATCAGTAGAGGAGCCCAGTTGGGGCGATCGGGGATCTAGCATTTGGGGTTGTCTTTCTTTATTTTGGTTCGGTAGTCGGACCTTGATTGTATTATGGATGATGTATGATATATTTATGTATTGTGTGAAGTGGCGATTGTAAGCAGACTCTTTTTCCCTTTCTTATTCAGTACATGGGATGTGTAAAGATTACCCCTCTTGCGACATGCCTACCATGCGGTTATGCCTCTAAGTCATGCCCCGACACGTGGGAGATTTAGCCGCATCGTGGGTGTTACAAGTTGCTAATCAGAGCCTTCCCCGACTTAGGAGCCCCCTGCTTGATCGAATCGTTGATGTTGTTGAGTCTAGAAGAAAATGTTATGAGTCTTAGGATTATATATATCAGAGAGTAGGATTCTTCTTACTCCTCGGTCCCTTAGTCGCTCTGGTGAGGCCTCCTGATGTAGAGTTTTGACTCTTCTCTCCTCAAATTTCACTAAAAAAATTTAGGATCACGTGGGTATCTTGGAATCATTTCGATGGTTTTGTGAAGAGAACATTGTTCTTGGTGCCTCCTCACATTTAGGGGTTGTGGCAGTGTCCCGGGGATTGAGCTCCAAGGTGTTGTCGTCACAATTTTATCGTTGCAGTTCTGGAATACCTGAGTTCGCCGACATCGAAAATATCTTTTATGTAGTTATTGGTGAGATAACCTCGACGCCACCCAGTACTAGGGCGGGAGTTCGGGAGTATTTCCATAACTCGTATAACGGATGCTTTTCAAAGGTTGAGGTAAATGATTTCCGAGGGTTTCTTGGTTATGTGTTGAAGGATGGATACAGCTGGATGTAGGAATTGCTAGTTTTGGGTGAGATATTATGCTTCCCCTGTATCCGCAACACCTGATTGCATAACTAGAAAGTTTCGGGAGTTTTATAGGTGGGAATTCATGTAGCTCTAGTATTTCTTCTGGCAGATATTTGGGTTGTGATTGGGTAATCCTTACCAATTATTTGTTCATATCCGTACCTTGTTGCTTTATTCTTCTACTTTTATCTAAGTGGCTTCTCAACTTAATGGAAGTGTGATGATTTACTTTGGAATTCAGTCATTCATTCTTGTTCGAATGTTAAGTCTATATGTTGCAATTTCGATCCATGGATTCGGCTTGAATATATGTCTTTCAAGATGTTAACGGATGTCAACCTCTTCAGGATGGCTCCTCCAATGCGTTAGAATCCGGAACCTCCGCCACCACCTCCTCCTCTGGAGGCATGGAAAGCTGTCATGGCTGCCACCAACACCAACACTCAGATGCTTTTGCAACTCTTGCAAGAGCGCAGCCAAGGGCAAGGCAATCAAGGAAATCAAGGCCAAGGCAACAATCAACCTTAGTTTGCTACCCTCAATCAGTTCCTCGCAAACCAGTCGAAGTCCTTCAGTAACTGTGTCGAGGCCACAGACGCCGACGACTGGCTCGTGGATATCTGCAAATATTTTGAGTGTAGCAATGTCAGGCCTGAGGACTTTGTCAAGTTTGCTTCATTTCAACTCAAAGACCAAGCTTTTGAGTGGTATCAACAATACAAAGATTCCAGAGGAGGTCGTGTGATTACCTAGGATGATTTCTGCCGAGACTTCAAAGCTCACCACATTCCTCAAAGTGTTGCTGAGAGTAAGCGCAAGGAGTTCCGCAATCTCAAGCAAGGCAGCATGTCTGTTTACGAATACAATATCCTGTTTCAGAGGCTCGCTCGCTTCACTAAACAAGACATCCCTGATGAAAAGAGCATGATTTATCAATTCCGAGGTGGCCTCAGAGAAGATCTGGAATTAGCTCTCGTGCTTTTTGAGCCAACCAAGTATGATGAATTCTACAACATGGCACTAAAGCAAGAAGCTGCTCAGCTCAAGTGTGATGCTTCTAAGAAGAGAGTCAGGGATGCAGCTCCATCTTCTTCTTCAACTCAAGTGGCAGCTAAGCAACAGAAGTTATGGTTGCCTCCTCCTCCTTCGTTTCGTCAGCCTTACCAGCAGAACAGTAAAGGTGGCAATGGATCTTCCCACCCACCCAACCCAGGCTATCAGAACAAAACGCAGTCTCATACTCCAAGGTCAAGTGTTCCTTATCACTCTCCGCTCTTAGAGGTTACCTGCAACAAGTGTCAGCAGAAAGGGCACTATGCAAACAAATGCTTCAACCAAAGGTGTCTTCCGCCTCCTCCTCCTATGAGATCTGCCAGCAATGCAAGCATAATTCCAAGTCTGCTAAGGTCAACATGATGAATGCAGCTCAGGCAGAGGACTCTTCAGAAGTTATCATGGGTAATCTTCCTGTTAATGATATTCCTGCAGAAGTCCTTTTTGATACTGGTGCATTGCATTGTTTCATTTCAAGACCATTTGCATCTAAGCATGAGTTGCTTTTCCAAGATTTTCCTAGGCAGTTATCAGTTGTCTCTCCGGGTAAATTCATGAATGCAAGCTCTATGGTTCCAAATGTTTCTATCAAGATGGGTGACTATAAATTTCTGTCCTCTCCAATTGTTCTTGGTAACTCGGATATTGATCTAATTCTCGGCATGGACTGGCTTTCTAAGAACAAGGCTTAGCTTGATTGTGCTGCCAGGAAGATTCAATTGACACACTCTTCTGAGGATGTGATCATATATGCCGCTCATGATGAAACCATTTGGCTGTTTTCTCTAAATGAGAAGGGCGAGTTGAATGCCATCTCTCAGATTCCAGTCATTTGTGAATATCAAGACGTTTTTCTAGAAGAGCTTCCAGGAATGCCTCCTCATCGGCCAGTTGAATTCGGTATCGATCTTGAGCCTGGCACAGAACCTGTTTGCAAATGTCCTTACAAGCTTGGACCAGAAGAGTTGAAGGAGCTGAAGAAACAACTCGATGAACAAGAGCGTATGGGTCTGATCCGACCGAGTTCTTCTCCATGGTGTTGTGGTGTTCTTTTTGTCAAGAAGAAGCATGGCACGGACCGACTTTGTGTCGACTACCGTCCATTGAACAAGAAGACAATAAATAACAAGTACCCACTTCCCAACATCAATGAGCTTTTCGAGCAACTCAAGGGTTCTCAAGTATTCTCCAAGCTTGACCTCCGTATGGGTTATCATCAGATTCGCATTAGTGAACAAGATATCCCCAAGACAGCATTCAGAACAAGCTATGGTTCTTATGAATATACTGTCATGTCTTTCGGCCTTGTCAATGCTCCTCCAACGTTCTATCGCATGATGAACTTCATCTTCAATCCTTACACAAATGATTTCGACCTCGTGTATCTCGATGATATTTTGGTCTTTTCCAAGAATAAGGAGGATCATGCCAAGCACAAGAGATTGGTACTCGACAAACTCAGAGAGCACCAGTTCTATGCGAAGTTTTCAAATTGTGAGTTCTGGCTTGATGAGGTTCTCTACCTTGGGCATATCATCTCCGCCAAGGGCATAGCTGTTAATCCTGAGAAGGTGTCTGCAATTGTGAATTGGGAACCACCTCAGAATGTCAAGCAGCTCCGCAGTTTCCTTGGGCTTGCAAGCTGTTGTCGAAGATTCGTTGAGAATGTCACATCCCTAGCTGCTGGTAGTGCTCTAGGCTAGCTTCATGTGTGCATCATGTCTATATTTTCGAAACTTGAACTGAGGAATTTTGGAAGCCTCAAAAACTTAAATAAAAGAGGGGCAAAAACCCTAGAAATCTCATTCATTGCTCCAAAAATGCTCTTCTTAAATGTTTGATAATTTTTGGTAAGGGTTCTGGTCCCAACCAAAATATTGAACATTTTTAAGGATTTATTTTTGGGACTTTGAATTTAAATCATTAGCTATTTGAATTTGAATTATATTCATATAACTAGAATATAATTTCAAATACCCCTGAAATATTTTATGAGATTTTGGAAAAGTCCATATAGCAAAATAAAAATATTCAGAGGAGCTTTGGCATTGTTTGAATTATTATTTTTAATTCAAAACAGTGGCAAAAGAATTAAATAAAAGAAAAACAGAACAGAATTATAAAAAAAAAGAAAAGAGAGCAGAACCACCTGGACTTACCTGTGAAGCCCACCTGGTGGCCCAACAGGACCGGCCCAGCGCAGCCCAGCCCACCCTTCTCCTGTCGTCTTCCTCCCCTCGCACCGAAGCTGCTCGGTGGCGAGCGCTGGCGATGCCCCGGCCACCTCCTGCTTCCCCCGGTCTCCCTAGCGATGCCACGACGATGCCTCGTGTCCCCTCGCTCCTCTTCCTCCCTCGCTGCTCCCTCTCTCTTCCCCGAACACTCTCCCCCCTCCTCTATTCTCCTCACCGAACGCGCCTGCCGCCGCCGACGAGAACCACTGCGGCCATGGCCCCTCCCTCATCCCCTTGAGCAGCCCAGGAGCTCCGTCACGACATCCTCGACCTCCCCACCAAGCCAAGCACCGCCGGACACCCTGTGACGATGCCTCCGAGCTCGTCACCGCCGCATCTGCCGCCGGACTTCGCCCGTCGGTCTGCATCGCCCAGTCCCTCCCCGAGCTCAACGACGGCGCCGTTCGAATCCCTGTGAGCCCCGCCGTCATCTCCCCCTCTCCCCATGGTCGATTTCTTGCTGCAACGCCGATGACCGCGAGTCCCGTATGCCGCCGCCGCACGAGGTCGTCGCCGACGAGGCTCCGGTGACCAAATGGTCACGTGCGTGCCTCCGTTGGGTTCGTGAGCTCTCGTAGATCATGTGGGTGCATACCGCTGGTCCTCCCGCGCGCCGTGTCGTCGATTCCGTCGACACCCGAGCTCCGGCCGCCGCCCAGCTCGCCGCTGCCGCCGCTATGGACCACCTCGCGCCCTCTCACTGCCACCGCTGGATGCGCACGAGCCCCAGCTCTTCGTAGGACCCAACCGTGTCGCAAACTGCCGCCTGTAGCGCGAGTCCGAGCAACTCCGGCGAGCCTCCGCCGCGAGATGTGGTCGCCGGTGCTTAATCCGGCGACGCTGACGTGGCACCACCATTAGCGCTAATGACGCACTAACTAACCCCCCCCCTAAAGCCACTGCCATGTGGGCCTTGGGCCTGTTTAGGTTAATTTTATTTTCTGTTTAGATTAGTTCATAAGCAGTGGGACCCACCCGTCAGCATTGACTCTGCTGACGTGGCCGTTGACCTGGCCCCACCTGTCAACGACACTAGTCAGCACTGTGTCACTGACCAGTGGACCCCACTGGTCAGTTTGACCCGGACCAGCCCCTGTTGACCTGATGACGTCAGGGTGAGGTCATGCTGACGCAATATTCATTTTCTGGAATTTAGTTTATTTTATTATATTCAGGAAATTCCAGAAAATAGCTAAAACTTCTAAAAATCATAGAAATTCAACCATAACTCCAAATTAAATAATTTATATATGAAAAATTATCAGAAAAATTCAAGGAATCCACCTGTACCATTTTCATGCATGATAGAACAACTTATAGATGCTGTTTAGCACAAATCAATTAAATGGCATTTGAATAATCACATATGGAGTTTAAATTTGAATCTTGTATTCAAACCAACTTCATTTAATCTGTTGCTAGTTGCATTAGCTCAAAACACATTCATTTTGCCATGTCATGATCATGCATCATATTGTGCATTGCATTGATTGTGTTCCCTTCTATGTTGCCGGTAATTGTCCCCTCTCGATAGACGTGATACCGATGATGTGATCGTTGACACTGATGAAGACTCAATGCTATCTTCAGAAGTGCCAGGCAAGAAAAACCCCCTTGTTCATTCCGATACAATCCTACTCTCTCGCTCCTGCTCTCTTTTACTGCATTAGGACAACATCGATTCATCTGTTACTTGCTGCGGTAGCTGAACCCCTTTATCCTTTGCATGACCTGTCATTGCCACAGTAAATAGATAAAACCCACTAGCATGAGTAGGAGTTGTTTGAGCCCTGATGTGCCTACTCATTCATGCTTGTTTGTCATGCCTGCTACTGCTTAGAGTTGAGTCAGGTCTGATTCATCGAGGATGAATCAGAGGTGTGTGAACATGTCCTACTATGTGTGAGCTAAGTGTGTGAACACGATTTGGTAAAAGGTGTCGGTGAGAGGCCATGTAGGAGTACATGGTGGGTTGTCTCATTGAAGCCGTCCTTAGGAACTGAGTTCTGTGTTTGTGATCCATGATTCAGCTACTACCATGCATTGGGCCCTGAAATATGACCCCGCTCGACTTCTTATTCACCCTAGTCCTCTATCCAGGAGTTGCAAGTAGTTTCTGGTGTTTGTAGTATGCTGGAGGCCGTGGACAGCGCTGACCGTAGGGGTGGGCTGTGATGCGGTAGGCACGTGGCCGGGTAAACCGGGCACCCGTTTGGTGTCACGGAACCCTGTTCACATCATTTGGGGCTGTGAGCGAAACTCCGGCCGGATCTCCTCATGGATGGAACCCGAATAGGCGATAAACCTGGACTAGAGACTTAGGTGTTTAGGTAGGTCGTGGTCTACACCCACGTCGGCTTTCGCTTGAAGTCTGCCGAGCACATGTCGTGTGCATACGCTAAGTGGTGGAAACATGTATGAAGAAGTACACCCCTGCAGGGTTAACATCGTCTATTCGAATAGCCGTGTCCGCGGTAAAGGACTTCTGGGTTGCTTATATCAGTTCATAGACAAGTGAAAGTGGATACTCTAAAATACGCAAGATAAGCGTGAGTGCTATGGATGGCGTTCTCGTAGGGAGACGGGAGCGGATCCATAGTGGTGTATTGATATGGTGAATATGTGGACTCGTGTGCGCCACCTCAAAAGAGTTACTTGCAGTCGTAGTTCAGGTTAGCCACCGAGTCAAAGCTGGCTTGCTGTAGTTAAACCCCACCATCCCCTTGTTGAAAATGATGCATATGTAGTTAGTTCTGATGTAAGTCTTGCTGGGTACATTTGTACTCACGTTTGCCTATTTTATGTTTTTGCAGAGAGACTTCAGTCTCACTAGTAGTTCCACGTGGACTTCGACGTTTAGCTTGTTACCTCAGCTACGATCTTGTGCCCTCGACAGGATCTGGTAGATAGTCAGGCTTCTCAGCCTTTTTCATTTATAGATGTCTGTACTCAGACATGTTAAGCTTCCGCATGTGCTTTGACTTGTATGCTCTGATTGTTGGGTCATAAGACCCATGTTTGTAATATCTCGCTCCTCGGAGCCTAATGAATAAATTACTTGAGTCGTAGAGTCATGTTGTGATGCCATGTTGTATTTGCACATATCGAGCATATTGTGTGTATGTTATTGAAATGCTTGGTACGTGTGGGATCTGACCTTCTAGTTGTTTATCTTTAGTAGCCTCTCTTACCGGGAAATGTCTCCTAGTGTTTCCACCGAGCCATGGTAGCTTGCTACTGCTCCGGAACACTTAGGCTGGCCGGCATGTGTCCTTCTTCGTTCCTGTGTCTGTCCCTTCGGGGAAATGTCACGCGATGAATACCGGAGTCCTGTTAGCCCGCTACAGCCCGGTTCACCGGAGTCCTGCTAGCCCAGTGCTACAGCCTGGATTCACTCGCTGATGACCGACACGTTCGATGCTGGGTCATGGATGCCTGTCCCTGTAGGTCTGTGCCACTTTGGGTTTACGACTAGCCATGTCAGCCCGGGTTCTTTGTCATATGGCTGCTAGCGACACTATCATATACGTGAGCCAAAAGGCGCAAACGGTCCCGGGCAAAGGTAAGGTGGCACCCGTGGGAATACCGTGCGTGAGGCTGCAAAGTGATATGATGTGTTACATGCTAGATCGGTGTGACTTAGGATCGGGGTCCTGACAGCGTTGGTATCAGAGCTTGACTGCCTGTAGGATTACCAAGCCAAACTGGTCGAAGTTGAGTCTAGAAATTCCTTAGTTCTATAAGGGAATTGATTGTGGGATGGAACGTAAGGCTCTTTTTACTCCTTATACCTCATGGCCTTCTGATCTGAGTCATCATCTTCTCTTCTACGGGGATTAAGAACTAGGCTATCTCTTCTTTCTATTAGGATCACGTGTTACTAATCAGTGGACTTATAAGATTGTTGGATTTAAGCCTCTGTTCAGTTTTTACTGCTTCCGTATGTTAATTGTTGATCTCGAAACCGTGATATTGTGCTTCTGAGTGGTTATGCCACCATTTTTGTGAATGTCTCAAATCTTTCTGAGCATTTACAGCCGTTATGCTGTCCGAGTCATCCCAGGTTTCTAAGTAGTCTGATGCAATTGCAAATCCTTTCTTCCCGTTTCAATGTGCCCATGGGCCAGATTAATCACACTAATTGTTGAGTTGAGGTATTCTATTGCCTTGACTTTTATGTTGGAGTTACTATTATGACCCTAGGTATTTAGGGAGTCACCTAGTAATCTAGCAACGTTTTGTGTTCCCAGTGTGAGATTCTGGCCTTTATTCTCGAAAGCATCCCGTGATGCTACTTAGTAGTAGGTATTCTACTCCTGGGTTCTGAACCCGAGATTCACTCTACCTACTTCATGTTGATAGTAATTGCTAGTGCCTTTAGGATATTAGTAACCTTTGCGATAGTCCTTGAAGTCCGTGGTATCTTCTTCTTCCAAATACCATGAACTACTTATGGCAGATGTTTATTGGATAAAAAAAAATCACAATTAGAGTACTCTTGAGGAGTTCTCCATTCATAAATCGTGACTCTGCCAGTTCTACCTTTCTGCATGGGTTATCCGGAAGAAATATGTTGAACTTGGTTCGACATACTAATCTATGCATCCACAACTCAGAAAAATTATATGTTCCTTTGAGATGTTCTCTTTAGTTGCATTCTGACCCTCGTCTATCAATTGATAGTCAAGAGTATGCGTGCGTTCGTTTATCGATGCCTATTACTCTTGTGGTCCGTCAAGCCATTCTATCGCGGAATGACTAGGAGAAACAAACTCCAGTACCTCTTCCATATCTAGGATTGGGTCAAAACAATTGTACTCCGCAGATCAAAATGCCAATCCAGCTTTTGCTCTGTTCTACCTTGGAGTATTACCATATTTTATATCGGGATTGTTATAGGAATTGCACACCATCCTATGAACTCTTGGTACAGTGATACTTTTGCCATCATTGTTCATTCCTCGGTTCCTGTGTTATTGTAACCGGAATGCCAACAAATGAATCATGGCGTGTGAAATCAATACTCCCAGCAACCTCGTTGCTTGGTAGTTAAAGGATAATAATTTCAATCTTAGCATGTTGGTTTTTAAATCACCCCTCTAAGACTGATCGTGCTACCTAGTCCTTATTTCGGTGCACCCTTCGATTGATGAGTTAGGATCTTGTCAAGTCCTCACTCATTTGATCATATCGTCTTGCCCTCAAAAGCAAGATTGTTCTCGAGCTTAGTAACATACCGGTGGTTCGTGATTTTCTGGATGTCTTCTCGGAAGTATTACCAGGTTGTCACCTGACTGTTATGTTGAGCTCGTGATCAAGTTGGTTTCTTGTGAACCACCCTTTCTCCAAGAATCTGTGATGGATATCCCGAAGCTAGTTGGTTAAGCTAGACAACAACTTGGAGAGTTGGAAGATAAAAGCTTGCCTGACTTAGTTCGTTCCAAAGGGATATTCTTGTGTAGTGTGTGTTGAAGAAAGATGATATCTTCATCGATTGGTCCTTGTGATCAGTTGCTGGACCTATTGTCTTATCAATCCTTTGATTTGAGTGTGGGCTATCGTCAAATCAAATCAGTACCAACGATGCTCGTAATGTTGTCTTATTCGTGGTTGATCCCTCGAGCATACACCATTACATCTTTGGTCTGACCAATGCTATCACCGTGTTCACTTAACTATGGAATTCCTTTTAAAAGGAAACCTAGATGAATTGTTGTTGAGCCCATTGGCAACATCCTTATCTCCTCCATGATTTTGTTGAACATTAAGCTAGCATTGGAAACTTTTGAAATCATTTCTTCATGCTAACTCATGAAGTATTTGTTTGATGAAAGGAGTGACTTCCTCTTATACACGTGCATTTGGTGAAAGTTGCCGCCGTGGATTTGAGAAAGTTAGTTTTGCTTCCTCTGGAATCATCCCAAGTCAGTCATGCATACGTGCAAAGTATTCTGTGGTCTGGAGACTTGCAACCTTCATTCCATATGTGTTCCGAGCACACCAAGCCACTGATTGAGTTGTTCAAAGATAAAGGAGTCTGTCCAAGGTGAACTCTTTGGACTTCCACGCGTGGAGACTTCGATGTCATTAATGATGGTTCCCCCACCTGAACTCGGTCGTGTTTTATTATAAGACTACCACGTGGTCATGTTTGTCTGGGACAGCGTGTTCACATGTTTGTAGCAGAACCAGCTCATGTTTTGGAGCTTGCTATCGTAGTTCATCTCCCGAGAATCCCGCAACGTCATCTCGTCGATTTGTGTTGCAAACTTTCATTTTTCTTCCTAGACTCGATGAGTCTGGAATATCCTGACACCAACCAGATCTGAATCTCAGGCAGATATGATGGTTTGGAACATTTCCCAAGAACTATAATATCGATCCCTCGAAAACCGGTAAAGTGGATGTCGTGGCCAACACACCCAGCCGGAAGACCTGTTATTATAATATATTGATTGAGGAAGTTGGCCACCTCCCCATAGGGATTTCGTAGGATTTACTCCCTAGTTGCCCCTATGGATTTTGAGATCCCGAAGTCCGACCTTTTTACTTGATGTTCTAGATATCGAACCATATCTATGAATGGGTTACGCTAGCACATCAAGGAGAACATTAGAAGCGGAGTGCTAAATGTCTCTCGGTCGATCGTCCAGATTTTGTTCCTTGGTTCGCTAAGATGAAATCTGAGAAAGTGTTATCCTCCATCACCATTCATCATGGTAGCAAGTTGTGTTGCCAGGATCCTTGACACGGATGTTGGTAAAACCTTGATGATTATGGAATTGCTCAAGTTCTTGATAGCACGCGCAAGTGCTAGGTTTGATCGTCGGCATTAACTGTATAGCGCTCTCAGTTTCCTCGGTTATGCTATAACCATTCCAATAGTGGAATAACTCTCTACTGTTGGGTTCTTCCCTAGTTACCAGAATCATTCCCATCATTTGCATTTTGTTCCCAGCTTGCACCGCAAATGTGCCATTCTACCATGGGTCTCTTCCATTTCCGGTGATAAGCAAATTCATCCATTACGTTGTCTTCAACAAGGTAATCCACATCATCCAAGTCTGAGTATGCCATTCTACCGACCCCCTCCAAATGATCGCTTGTGATTGCCTTAGGCTGTTTTAAAGAGTTTCAATGATCTCTGAATCAAAGGTAATTCTTTTTGCCACTTAAGGAAATAATCTACGAATCACCCTCCTCCAGGATGTTTCGTCGTGGTATCATAGCAACTCAACTACTCGCTACGTTGACAATCGATTACCACCTTCTTAAGCGTGAAATTGTGGGCTACCTAGTGAACCTTCGTCATCTGCTTCACTCCATTCCTATGGATGTGTGCTCGTGTCTCAACCCGAGAGATGGTCCTATGTCTCGTTCCGTGAGTTGTTCGATCTTCGAGAAGATCGAACCTGCTAGAGTCTCCTTCTTTCCTCCATGTCATGTTGACAGGATTTTTCAAGGCAAGACTTCAAGACAATGATGGTGAATGAATCAACGTTCAACTGAAGTGCACCCTGGATCGTGAAGATTATACTAGTCTGCGTTACCCTTCACTTTACCCTACGCTTGAATCTCGAGACGAGATTCTTGTTTAGTGGGGGTGAGTTGTCACATCCCTAGCTGCTGGTAGTGCTCTAGGCTAGCTTCATGTGTGCATCATGTCTATATTTTCGAAACTTGAACTGAGGAATTTTGGAAGCCTCAAAAACTTAAATAAAAGAGGGGCAAAAACCCTAGAAATCTCATTCATTGCTCCAAAAATGCTCTTCTTAAATGTTTGATAATTTTTGGTAAGGGTTCTGGTCCCAACCAAAATATTGAACATTTTTAAGGATTTATTTTTGGGACTTTGAATTTAAATCATTAGCTATTTGAATTTGAATTATATTCATATAACTAGAATATAATTTCAAATACCCCTGAAATATTTTATGAGATTTTGGAAAAGTCCATATAGCAAAATAAAAATATTCAGAGGAGCTTTGGCATTGTTTGAATTATTAATTTTAATTCAAAACAGTGGAAAAAGAATTAAATAAAAGAAAAACAGAACAGAATTATAAAAAAAAGAAAAGAGAGCAGAACCACCTGGACTTACCTGTGAAGCCCACCTGGTGGCCCAACAGGACCGGCCCAGCGCAGCCCAGCCCACCCTTCTCCTGTTGTCTTCCTCCCCTCGCACCGAAGCTGCTCGGTGGCGAGCGCTGGCGATGCCCCGGCCACCTCCTGCTTCCCCCGGTCTCCCTAGCGACGCCACGACGACGCCTCGTGTCCCCTCGCTCCTCTTCCTCCCTCGCTGCTCCCTCTCTCTTCCCCGAACACTCTCCCCCCTCCTCTGTTCTCCTCACCGAACGCGCCTGCCGCCGCCGACGAGAACCACCGCGGCCATGGCCCCTCCCTCGTCCCCTTGAGCAGCCCAGGAGCTCCGTCACGACATCCTCGACCTCCCCACCAAGCCAAGCACCGCCGGACACCCTGTGACGATGCCTCCGAGCTCGTCACCGCCGCATCTGCCGCCGGACTTCGCCCGTCGGTCTGCATCGCCCAGTCCCTCCCCGAGCTCAACGACGGCGCCGTTCGAATCCCTGTGAGCCCCGCTGTCATCTCCCCCTCTCCCCATGGTCGATTTCTTGCTGCAACGCTGATGACAGCGAGTCCCGTATGCCGCCGCCGCACGAGGTCGTCGCCGACGAGGCTCCGGTGACCAAATGGTCACGTGCGTGCCTCCGTTGGGTTCGTGAGCTCTCGTAGATCATGTAGGTGCATACCGCTGGTCCTCCCGCGCGCCGTGTCGTCGATTCCGTCGACACCCGAGCTCCGGTCGCCGCCCAGCTCGCCGCTGCCGCCGCTATGGACCACCTCGCGCCCTCTCACTGCCACCGTTGGATGCGCACGAGCCCCAGCTCTTCATAGGACCCAACCGCGTCGCAAACTGCCGCCTGTAGCGCGAGTCCGAGCAACTCCGGCGAGCCTCCGCCGCGAGATGTGGTCGCCGGTGCTTAATCCGACAACGCTGACGTGGTACCACCATTAGCGCTAATGACGCACTAACTAACCCCCCCTAAAGCCACTGCCATGTGGGCCTTGGGCCTGTTTAGGTTAATTTTATTTTCTGTTTAGATTAGTTCATAAGCAGCGGGACCCACCCGTCAGCATTGACTCTGCTGACGTGGCCGTTGACCTGGCCCCACCTGTGAACGACACTAGTCAGCACTGTGTCACTGACCAGTGGACCCCACTGGTCAGTTTGACCCGGACCAGCCCCCGTTGACCTGATGACGTCAGGGTGAGGTCATGCTGACGCAATATTCATTTTCTGGAATTTAGTTTATTTTATTATATTCAGGAAATTCCAGAAAATAGCTAAAACTTCTAAAAATCATAGAAATTCAACCGTAACTCCAAATTAAATAATTTATATATGAAAAATTATCAGAAAAATTCAAGGAATCCATCTATACCATTTTCATGCATGATAGAACAATTTATAGCTGCTGTTTAGCACAAATAAATTAAATGGCATTTGAATAATCACATATGGAGTTTAAATTTGAATCTTGTATTCAAACCAACTTCATTTAATCTGTTGCTAGTTGCATTAGCTCAAAACACATTCATTTTGCCATGTCATGATCATGCATCATATTGTGCATTGCATTGATTGTGTTCCCTTCTATGTTGCCGGTAATTGTCCCCTCTCGATAGACGTGATACCGATGATGTGATCGTTGACACTGATGAAGACTCAATGCTATCTTCAGAAGTGCCAGGCAAGCAAAACCCCCTTGTTCATTCCGATACAATCCTACTCTCTCGCTCCTGCTCTCTTTTACTGCATTAGGACAACATCGATTCATCTGTTACTTGCTGCGGTAGCTGAACCCCTTTATCCTTTGCATGACCTGTCATTGCCACAGTAAATAGATAAAACCCACTAGCATGAGTAGGAGTTGTTTGAGCCCTGATGTGCCTACTCATTCATGCTTATTTGTCATGCCTGCTACTGCTTAGAGTTGAGTCAGGTCTGATTCATCGAGGATGAATCAGAGGTGTGTGAACATGTCCTACTATGTGTGAGCTAAGTGTGTGAACACGATTTGGTAAAAGGTGTCGGTGAGAGGCCATGTAGGAGTACATGGTGGGTTGTCTCATTGAAGCCGTCCTTAGGAACTGAGTTCTGTGTTTGTGATCCATGATTCAGCTACTACCATGCATTGGGCCCTGAAATATGACCCCGCTCGACTTCTTATTCACCCTAGTCCTCTGTCCAGGAGTTGCAAGTAGTTTCTGGTGTTTGTAGTATGCTGGAGGCCGTGGACAGCGCTGACCGTAGGGGTGGGCTGTGATGCGGTAGGCACGTGGCCGGGTAAACCGGGCACCCGTTTGGTGTCACGGAACCCTGTTCACATTGTTTGGGGCTGTGAGCGAAACTCCGGCCGGATCTCCTCATGGATGGAACCCGAATAGGCGATAAACCTGGACTAGAGACTTAGGTGTTTAGGTAGGTCGTGGTCTACACCCACGTCGGCTTTCGCTTGAAGTCTGCCGAGCACATGTCGTGTGCAGACGCTAAGTGGTGGAAACATGTATGAAGAAGTACACCCCTGCAGGGTTAACATCATCTATTCGAATAGCCGTGTCCGCGGTAAAGGACTTCTGGGTTGCTTATATCAGTTCATAGACAAGTGAAAGTGGATACTCTAAAATACGCAAGATAAGCGTGAGTGCTATGGATGGCGTTCTCGTAGGGAGACGGGAGCGGATCCATAGTGGTGTATTGATATGGTGAATATGTGGACTTGTGTGCGCCACCTCAAAAGAGTTACTTGCAGTCGTAGTTCAGGTTAGCCACTGAGTCAAAGCTGGCTTGCTGCAGTTAAACCCCACCATCCCCTTGTTGAAAATGCTGCATATGTAGTTAGTTCTGATGTAAGTCTTGCCGGGTACATTTGTACTCACGTTTTCCTATTTTATGTTTTTGCAGAGAGACTTCAGTCTCACTAGTAGTTCCACGTGGACTTCGACGTTTAGCTTGTTACCTCAGCTACGATCTTGTGCCCTCGGCAGGATCTGGTAGATAGTCAGGCTTCTCAGCCTTTTTCATTTATAGATGTCTGTACTCAGACATGTTAAGCTTCCGCATTTGCTTTGACTTGTATGCTCTGATTGTTGGGTCATAAGACCCATGTTTGTAATATCTCGCTCCTTGGAGCCTAATGAATAAATTACTTGAGTCGTAGAGTCATGTTGTGATGCCATGTTGTATTTGCACATATCGAGCATATTGTGTGTATGTTATTGAAATGCTTGGTATGTGTGGGATCTGACCTTCTAGTTGTTTATCTTTAGTAGCCTCTCTTACCGGGAAATGTCTCCTAGTGTTTCCACCGAGCCATGGTAGCTTGCTACTTCTCCGGAACACTTAGGCTGGCCGGCATGTGTCCTTCTTCGTTCCTGTGTCTGTCCCTTCGGGGAAATGTCACGCGATGAATACCGGAGTCCTGTTAGCCCGCTACAGCCCGGTTCACCGGAGTCCTGCTAGCCCAGTGCTACAGCCTGGATTCACTCGCTGATGACCGACACGTTCGATGCTGGGTCATGGATGCCTGTCCCTGTAGGTCTGTGCCACTTTGGGTTTACGACTAGCCATGTCAGCCCGGGTCCTTTGTCATATGGATGCTAGCGACACTATCATATACGTGAGCCAAAAGGCGCAAACGGTCCCAGGCAAAGGTAAGGTGGCACCCGTGGGAATACCGTGCGTGAGGCTGCAAAGTGATATGATGTGTTACATGCTAGATCGGTGTGACTTAGGATCGGGGTCCTGACAGAGAATTTCTCTAAGATTGCAAAGCTTATTTCCAACCTCCTCCAGAAGCATGTTCAGTGTGTCTGGACGCCTGAATGTGACGTGGGTTTCAACACCCTGAAATAGAAGTTAGTCACAACTCCTGTCTTGACTCCTCCTGATGAATCCAAACCATTCGAAGTTTTCTGTGATGCTTCCTTTCAAGGTCTCGGTGCTGTGTTAATGCAAGAGAAGAAGGTTGTGTCCTATACCTCTCGCCAGTTGAAGCCCAACGAAAAGAACTACCCCACTCATGACCTGGAGTTGGTGGCAGTTCTCCATGCTATATTAACATGGAGACATCTGTTGTTGGGAAGGAATGTGGACATCTTCACTGATCATAAGAGCCTCAAGTACATCTTCACTCAACCCAACCTCAACCTCAGGCAGACTCGTTGGGTCGAAATGATTCAAGAATACAATCTGAGTATTGAATATACTCCAGGCAAGGTCAATGTCATTGCAAATGCTTTGAGCGGGAAGGCCTACTGCAACAGCCTAGTTCTCAAGCCCTTCCAACCGGACCTTTGTGAAGCTTTCTGCAAACTGAATCTCCAAGTTGTTCCTCAAGGCTTTCTTGCCAACCTACAAGTCTCTCCTACTTTGGAAGATCAGATTCGTGAGGCACAACTTCTTGATGCAATGGTGAAGAAGGTGATGAATGGGATCGCCAAGAGCCAACCCAAATACAAGGGCTATCGCCTTGATGACAAAGATAATCTATTCTTCGAGGATTGAATTGTGGTCCCTAAGGGTGATCTACATAAAGTCATTATGAACAAGGCTCACAATTACCACCTATCCATTAATCCTTGAAGTACAAAGATGTACCATGACCTCAAGCAGTCGTATTGGTGGACTCGAATGAAACAAGACATTGCTCAATTCGTGAATGAATGTGATGTCTGCAGAAGGGTGAAAGCAGATGTCGGTGTCAAAACCGGCGGATCTCGAGTAGGGGGTCCCGAACTGTGCGTCTAGGATCGATGGTAACAGGAGGCGGGGGACACGATGTTTACCCAGGTTCGGGCCCTCTCGATGGAGGTAATACCCTACTTCCTGCTTTATTGATCTTGATGATATGAGTATTACAAGAGTTGATCTACCACGAGATCGTAGAGGCTAAACCCTAGAAGCTACCCTATGGTATGATTGTTGTTTGGATATCTATCGACTAGCCTGGCCCTAGTTTATATAATGCACCAGAGGCCTAGGATAACACGAGTCCTAGCCGAATACGCTGGTGGGGGAGGAGTCCTTGTCTTGACCACCAAGTCTTGTGGAATCTTCCTTATATGCGGCAGATGTCCGAACTGGCCCTTGAGTCTACGGCCATGGGGGTCCTCAGCCCAATCTAACTGACTAGGAGATGGCGTGGTGAGTACCCCCTAGTCCAGGACACCATCAGTAGCCCCCTGAAACGGTCTTCAAGTTGGGGACGCTCCTCGATTCTTCTGGATTGTTCTTCATCTTCGGTCGTCGGTCTTGAAAACTGGTTCAACAAATCTTCTTCGATCTTGAGGATCACCAACATGCATCTGAAGAGTTTATACATCGGGTATCCGAGGAGCCCCTTTAAGTTTTCGGCCTTTATCAATTCGTTGTTTATTTTTATGCCACGCATCGGGTTTGAAGTTGTTCCCGGGTGGCAGCACCCTCTTGCGTCCGAGCTCCAATTCCGGACTGCATTCGAGGCTTCTTTTTTAGACGAGTACCAACACCGGACCGCTTTCGAGCTCCAACGCCGTAATGTATCCGAGCTCCAACGCCGGACTATATCCAAGATGTCATAGATCATCTTGGTCCAAAAAAGTTGAAGGAGTTTAGCCGAGCTTAATGCCGGAAATGCCCTCTATGGAGCTAGCCGCTAGCGCCCGAGCTTTATGCCGGACTACTTCCAAGGTGGTGCACCACCCCGACCGCGGGCTTATTTTTTGTGAATATTTTTAACTTGTGCAGTTTATTGTCTGCCGATGTATATCCAGTAGCCCTCAAGGTGTGTATCAGTCTAAACCCCGAGATGCACCTGAAGGCAAGCATCAAACCGCTGTTCCCAGTAGCCCCTGAGACTCAGGTCGATGCGCGAAATCGCCTGAGGATCATTGTCGGTTTCAAAACCGGCGGATCTCGGGTAGGGGGTCCCGAACTGTGCGTCTAGGCCGGATGGTAACAGGAGGCAAGGGACATGAAGTTTTACCCAGGGTCGGGCCCTCTTGATGGAGGTAAAACCCTACGTCCTGCTTAATTAATATTGATGATATGGGTAGTATAAGAGTAGATCTACCACGAGATCGGAGAGGCTAAACCCTAGAAGCTAGCCTATGGTATGACTGTTGTTCTGTATCTTGTCATACGGACTAAAACCCTCCGGTTTATATAGACACCGGAGAGGGTTAGGGTTACACAAAGTCGGTTACAATGGTAGGAGATCCACATATCGTATCGCCAAGCTTGCCTTCCACGCCAAGGAATGTCCCTCCCGGACACGGGACGAAGTCTTCAATCTTGTATCTTCATAGTCCAGGAGTCCGGCTGAAGGTATAGTCCGGCCATTCGGACAACCCCTAATCCAAGACTCCCTCAGTAGCCGCTGAACCAGGCTTCAATGACGATGAGTCCAGCGTGCAGATTGTCTTCGGCATTGCAAGGCGGGTTCCTCCTCCAAGTACTTCATAGAAGATTTTGAACACAAAGATAGTGTCCGGCTCTGCGAAATAAGTTTCCACATATTGCCATAGAGAGAATAATATTTACACAAATCTTAATCTGCTGACGTATTCCGTAGTGTGACATCGCACCATGGCCAAGCCTTTATTCGAGTCGTTTTATTGTCCCACCTCAGCGTGTCATGCGAGGCGGTTTCCTTGGCACGTCTCGTCGAAGCAGAGATCGTGTCCCCTTATTCCGGGATTCTCATCAATACGGGCGTGGGTAACCCAACCACTTTTAGGACTCCTAGACTATAGGCAAGTCCAAACGGTCATGGAGAGGACGCTTGATATTCACCCTCTTTATAAAGGGACAAGGCTTTTATTTTTTTCCTCCCGTGCTCAATCGAATCCTTACCCCACCCCAAGCTCAAACGCCCAAAGTTCAGGTCAGGTGCTCCAAACCTTCAATCATGTCCGGATCTAGCCTTCAAGGCCGATGGATGCCTTCCTCCGTCACGCAAGAAGACATCAAAAAGTTGAGGGAGGCCAGATATCTGACCGCCGAGGTTTCGCATTGGCTGCCTGCCCGAGGGCAGGTCGTCCCCTCCCTCGAACCCAACGAGAACGTCGTGTTCGTCTCCCACTTCCTCCGAGGTCTAGGCCTTGCTCTGGATCCTTTTGTCAGGGGTTTGATTTTTTATTACGGGCTAGATTTCCATGATCTAGCTCCGGACTCCTTTCTTCATATCACGATATTTATTGTCGTGTGTGAGGCCTTCCTCCGGGTTACCCCTCACTTTGGCCTGTGGCTCAAGACCTTTGAAGTAAAGCCGAAGATGATCGAGGGGCAACATGCAGCGTGCGGAGGTGTGTCAATATGCAAGATGACGGGAGCTCCATGGCCCAAAGGTTCCATTCCAAAGGTGTCAGAATTGTGCCAACAGGAGTGGTTCTACATCACGGCTCCTAGAAGTGCCAAGTGGCGGCCGCCCCTCTTTTCCGCTCGGGCCCTCCACCACAACTGATGTCATGGATCAGTAGAGGTCTGAGCTAGGGTCCACCCAAGGACGTGCCTATACTGCAAAGCCGCATCCGAGATCTCTTCAATGGAGATTTTAGTTTGGTTGCGGTAATACAAGTTATGCTGGTTTGTCAAGTCCAGCCTTGCAAACGCCGCCCCCTTCGCTTGTGGGAGTTCAATCCCGAGGGACTACGTGTCATTCAAAATTTCCTCGGCCTGACGCACGAGGAGATGTACAAGTCATTCTTCGGACCTTAGGTAGAGTGTCCGGAAATCACCGAGGACGTGGGCCTGAGCAGTAACCGCGCCGCCGAACAGGTAAGGAATCTTCCGGCTGAACATACTATCTCTCATTTGTTATGAAGTTATTTTCGAGAGTTCTCTTTTTGACCAAGAACAAAGGCTAAGTTGATTCGGTGTTCAGCCCCCCTCCCTGAGTGTTTGAACAATCCGGTATTGGAAAATATGCTCCAGGTCGCACCTTGCCCGGAGCCCTTGAAGGAAGATACTGGGGAGGATAACACGGGCGGACGCAGGCCGCCAAAGCTGCCCATTCTAACCGAGGGAGTGAGTGTCTCCATGAAGGAAGTTGACCGGAGGAGGAAAAGGACTGCGCCCGGGGATTCGGAAGCCGAAGCTTCCAAACGGGAGAAGAAGTCTCCCACAGAGGGTCCTACCTTGGGGGTGCTTTTGCCGCACAAAGTCCGGAGGGGATCAATTCTCCAGCGAGTCGTAAGTGACCCGAAATACTTTAATAGTACAGGTATGCCATCTTTTTCTTCTAAGAAAATAACCACCGCATATATCTTTGCAGTTCGGGCCTTAGCCCCTCTCAAATGAGCTCGTCTTCGGGGGATCTTCTTCCAGAGATGATGGAGAGCGAAATGCCTCCTACGGACTCCTCCGCTTCGGAAGCGGGCGACCCCGAAGTGTCGTCACGGAGGGCCTCTCCGAGTCCGGTGAGGCCAGAAGATAATCCCATTGACCCCCGAAGCTCCCAGTGTCCGGCTCCCGAAGAGAGCAGACAAAAGAGTACGGCACCGTCTGGTGTGCGATCGGATGTTCTGAGGGAGTTGGTGGGGCGAGCGGCCATCTTAGATGAACACCGTATGATGATGAATACGGTGATGGAGAGAATCTCGTCCGCCGAAAGCAGATTGCATGAAGCTTTTATGAGTCTACTGACAGGCTTTGAGGTACGTAAAATAATGTATGATAGTCCTGCAAATGCTAGGTGTGCCCTGTGTAGATAGTAGGCCCTGAGACTCTGGTTGTCGTCGGAAACAACGACAAACAGAGGATCATATTCGCAGGTAATAACCATACTGCCTCTATGTGCAGGTGATGGAAGCTCCGGTGGCTAGCCGGACTAGCGAGTTTGCCCATTTAAAATGGCAGTTGGATGCGGCAAACGCCGACATCGAGCTTGTTAACAAAAGGCTTGACGAGGCACAGGGTAAGTGTCATTATCTGGTAAACGCCACATAATAAGAGCAGCATGATGCCAGTATCCTTAATATGTTGTGACTACAGATGGAGCTGCCACTATGGAAGCCTTGCGGGCAGAACTTGCCCGAGCTAAGGAACAAGCGAGGTTTGGTAATGCGGCTGCTTTGAAGGCGGCCGAAGAGTTGATAGCCGAGAAGGCCACGCATGGCGAGAGCCGAGCTGTCAGGACCCCGACTCAATGCCACATCGATCTAGCATGTAACACCTCATATCACTTTGCGGCCTCACGCACGGTATTCCCACGGGTGTCGCCTTACCTTTGCCCGGGACCGTTTGCGCCTTTTGGCACACGTATATGATAGTGTCGCTAGCATCCATATGATAAGGAGCCCGGGCTGACATGGCTAGTCGTAAACCCAAAGTGGCACTAACTTACAGGGACAGGCATCCATGACCCAGCATCGAACGTGTCGGTCATCAGCGAGTGAATCCAGGCTGTAGCACTGGGCTAACAGGACTCCGATGAACCGGGCTGTAGCGGGCTAACAAGACTCCGGTATTCATCGCGTGACATTTCCCCGAAGGGACAGACACAGGAACGAAGAAGGACACATGCCGGCCAACCTAAGTGTTCCGGAGCAGTAGCAAGCTACCATGGCTCGGTGGAAACACTAGGAGACATTTCCCGGTAAGAGAGGCTACTAAAGATAAACAACTAGATAGCCAGATCCCACACATACCAAGCATTTCAATAACATACACACAATATGCTCGATATGTGCAAATACAACATGGCATCACAACATGACTCTATGACTCAAGTATTTATTCAATAGGCTCTGAGGAGCGAGATATTACAAACATGAGTCTCATGACCCAACATTCAGAGCATACAAATCAAAGCACAAGCGGAAGCTATCATGTCTGAGTACAGACATCTATAAATGAAAAGGGCTGAGAAGCCTGACTATCTACGAGATCCTGCCAGGGGCACAAGATTGTAGCTGAGGTAACAAGCTAAACGTCGAAGACCATACGGAACTACTAGCGAGACTGAGGTCTCACTGCAAAAACATAAAATAGGCAAACGTGAGTACAAATGTACCCAGCAAGACTTACATCAGAACTAACTACATATGCATCATTTTCAACAAGGGGATGGTGGGGTTTAACTGCAGCAAGCCAGCTTTGACTCGGTGGCTATCCTGAACTACGACTGCAAGTAACTCTTTTGAGGTGGCGCACACGAGTCCACATATTCACCATATCAATACACCACTATGGATCCGCTCCCGTCTCCCTACGAGAACGCCATCCATAGCACTCACGCTTATCTTGCGTATCTTAGAGTATCCACTTTCACTTGTCTATGAACTTATATAAGCAACCCAGAAGTCCTTTTCCGCGGACACGGCTATTCGAATAGATGATGTTAACCCTGCAGGGGTGTACTTCTTCACACACGCTCTCACCACTTACCGCCGTTTACACGACATGTACTCGGCAACCTTCAAGCGGAAGCCCAACGTGGGTGTCGGCCACGGCCTGCCTAAACACTCAAGTCTCTAGTCCAGGTTTATCGCCTATTCGGGTTCCATCCATGAGGAGATCCGGCCGGAGTTTCGCTCACAGCCCCAAACGATGTGAACAGGGTTCCCGAGACACCAAACGGGCGCCCGGTACATCGTGCGACGTGCCTACCGCATCACAGCCCACCCCTACGGTCAGCGCTGCGCACGGCCTCCAGCATACTACAAACACCAGAAACTACTTGCAACTCCTGGACAGAGGACAAGGGTGATCAAGAAGCCGAGAGGGTCCATTGGTTTCGGGCCCAATGCATGGTAGTAGCTGAATCATGGATCAGAAACACAGAACTCAGTTCTTGAGGACAGCTGCAATGAGACAACCCACCATGTACTCCTACATGGCCTCTCACCGCTACCTTTACCAAATCGTATTCACACACTTAGCTCACACACAGTAGGACATGTTCACACACCTCTGATTCATCCCCGATGAATCAGACCTGACTCAACTCTAAGCAGTAGCAGGCATGACAAACAAGCAAGAATGAGTAGGCACAACAGGGCTCAAACAACTCCTACTCATGCTAGTGGGTTTCATCTATTTACTGTGGAATGACAGGTCATGCAAAGGATAAAGGGGTTCAGCTACCGCAACAAGTAACAGTTGAATCGTTGTTGTCTTAATGCAGTAAAAGAGAGTAGGGCGAGAGAGTAGGATTGTATCGGAATGAACAAGGGGGTTTTGCTTGCCTGGCACTTCTGAAGATAACATTGAGTCTTCATCAGTGTCAACGATCACAACGTCGGAACATCGTCTACCGGGAGGGAACAGATACCGGCAACAAAGAAGAAATACAATCAATGCAATGCACAATATGATGCATGCTCATGACATGGCAATATGAATGTGTTTTGAGCTAATGCAACTAGCAACAGATTAAATGAAGTTGGTTTGAATACAAGATTCAAATTCAAACTCCATATGTGATTATTCAAATGCCATTTAATTGATTTGTGCTAAACAGCATCTATAAGTTGTTCTAACATGCATGGAAATGGTACAGATGGATTCCTTGAATTTTTCTGATAATTTTTCATATATAAATTATTTAATTTGGAGTTACGGTTGAATTTCTATGATTTATTGAAGTTTAGGGCATTTTCTGAAATTCCTGAATAAAAAATAAATCCAGAAAACCTACTACTGCGTCAGCATGACTTCACAGTGACGTCAGCAAGTCAACGGCGTTGTCCAGGTCAAATCTGACCTATGGGACCCACATGTCAGCTGCACAGTGATTTAACAGAGTTTAATTAACTTAACTAAATTGTTAGCCGGGTTAATTAAACGGTAGGGCCCACCTGTCAGTGGCCCTAGGCCTGGGTTAGCAGGGTGGTTAGGCCCTAATGACCGGCCACGTTGGACTCACCGGCGGTTGGACGAGGCGACGACCCAGAGCGGCGGTGGCTCGCCGGAGTTACGCCAGAGGCGACGGATCGACGCGCCAAGGGCACCAGGAGGTAGCCCGTGCCCGTGCGCATCTAGGGGGATCAACGGGAGGTGCGGGGGTGGCCGGGGTTCGCCGGAATGGAGCTCGCGGCGGCGCCGGCGTTCGGGTGAACTGGGTTTCGGGGTTAGGGAGCACGACAGGAGGCAAAGAGGGGTGTTACGACCTCCTGGGGTTGCACTGAGCACGACCGCGTGCTCGGTTGCAGCTCTAGCTAACGGTGGCTACGGCGGCGACATGGCCGGTGGCAAGCAAGCTCCGGCTCCGGTGGGATCGAGGCTACAGGGCGCAATCAAGGCGGGGAAGAGAGAGGGGAGGCGTAGGAGCTCACAGTGAGTTCGAAGAGCAGGTCGGCGTGCTCGGGGGGATGGCGGAGAGGATGAATTGGACGGCGGCATCCGGCGGCCGTGGTCGGGAAGAAACGCCGCGACATCGTCTTGGGGCATCCGGGCTTCGGTGGGTCGACGTAGAGGGGCTTGGGGTCCGGGCTGAGCTCGGGTACGCAGAGAGGGAGCGAGGAAGTGGCTGTGGCCGCGGTGGTTGCGAGCGACGTCGGCGGTGACTCTCGGGTGAGAGAGGGAGAGATCCAGGGAAGGGGGTGAGAGCGCGGGAGAGTGAGGGAGAGAGGAAGGGAGGTGCGTGGCGCTCGGGGAAGGCGTCCAGAGCGTCGAGGAAGGAGAGCGGCACGCAGGAGGTGGCCGAGGCAGCGCCGGCGCCCGTCGGCCACGCGCGCTGCCTACTGGCATGGGGAAGACGACAGGAGGGGAGCCCCTGGTGGGCTGGGCCGGCTTCTGCAGCAGGCCGCACAGGTAGGCGCCAGGTAGATCTTCTGCTCTCTCTCTCTTATTTCTATTTAATTATGTTTTTCTATTTTCTGTAGTTTGTTTTGATTTGATTTAAAAATATCAAATCATTTTATAAAATCCTGGAAACAATTATGGGTGCTTTCTGAATTATTTCAGTGACCCTTAACAATTTCCAACATTTATTTGAACATTTAAATTATTTATAGTATTTAAATGCCCAAGGTCAAATACAATAGGATTTAATTCAAAAATCCAGAATGGCCTAGAAATATGTGCATCATTGTTGGCAGGGGTTTTCACCTTTAACAAAAATAATGAACTTTCCTAAAGGGCATTCTGGGTTTATTGAAAATATTTTTATTTTGATCCTAATTGCATTTTATTTAGTGCTAGGGTTTGTCATCCCCAGTTCAAGTTTCATGAACTTTAAACATGATGCATGAATGCCTTAATGCAACTAATGACAAACAAATTCTAGGGCTGTGACAACTCACCCCCACTAAACAAAAAATCTCGTCCCGAGATTCAAGCGTAGGGTAAGGTGAAGGGGGAACGCAAACTAGCACAATCTTCACGATCCAGGGTGCACTTTATCAAAGCGTTGATTCGATCACCATCATTATCTTGATGTCTTGCTCCAAGAACTCCAACTAACATGACAACGAGAGGAAAGGAAAGACCCTAAAAGAATTGTTCTTCCCGAAGGTCGAACAACTCGGAATTAATCCACGGAATGAGACATAGCAACATCTCTCGAGCTGAGAGAGAAGCACACATCTAGAGGAATGGAGTGAAGCAGATGACGAAGGTTCACTAGGTAGACAACAATTCCACACCTAAGAAGGTGGTAAACGATTGCCAATGTTGCGAGGAGTTGAGTTGCCATGATACCATAATGATGCACCTTAGGGAAGGTGACTCATAGAATCATCCCCTTAAATGGCAAAAAGAATTACCTTTGATTCAGAGATCATTGAAACTCTTTATACCAGCCTAAGGCAATTCTCGAGCGATCGTTTGGAGGGGGTCGGTAGAATGGCATACTCGGACTTGGATGATGTGGATTACCTTGTTGAAGACAACGTCATAGATGATTTTGTTTATCATCGGAAATGGATGAGACCCATGGTAGAATGGCACATTGGCGGTGCAAGCTGGGAACAAAATGCAAATGCTGGGAATGATTCTGGTAACTGGGGAGAGGCTCAACAATAGAGAGTTATTCCACTATTGGAATGGTTATAGCATTGCCGAGGAAACTGAGAGCACTCCAGTTAGTGTCGATGATAACGCCTAGCACTTGTGCATGCTCTCAAGAACTTGAGCATTTCCATAATCATCAAGATTTTACCAACATCCGTGTCAAGGGTGCTGACAACACAACATACTACCATGATGAATAGCGATGGACGATGCAGATGCAAAGGAGGATAACACTTTCTCAGATTTCACCTTAGCGAGGCCAAGGAACCAAAATCTGCATGATCGACCGAGAGACATTTAGCACTCGGCTTCTAATGTTCTCCTTGATGTGCTAGTGTAACCCATTCATAGATATGGTTTGATATCTAGAACATCAAGTAAAAAGGTCGGACTTCGGGAACACAAAAATCCATAAGGAGTAGCTTATTGGAGTAAAACCCTACGAAATCCTTATGGGGAGGTGGCCAACTTCCTCAATCAAGATATTATAATAACAGGTCTTCCGGCGGGGTGTGTTGGCCATGACATCCACTTTACCGGTTATCGCGAGACCAATATTATAGTTCTTGGAAAATGTTCCAACCATCACATCTACCTGAGATTCAGATCTGGTTGGTGTCAGAATATTCCAGACTCATCAAGTCTAGAAAGATAAATGAAAGTTTGCAACACAATTCGACGAGATAACGTTGCGAGATTCTTGGGCAATGAACTACGATAGTAAGCTCCAAAACATGAGCTGGTTCTGCTACAAACATGTGAACACGTTGTCCAAGACAAGCATGACCACAAAGTAGTCTTATAATAAAACACTACCGAGTTCAGGAGGGGGAACCATCAACGAGGGTATCGAAGTCCTTACATAAGTCCGGATTAGCTCTTATGAAGGAACTCCTTCTCCTTGAACAAATCAATCAGTGGCTTGGTGTGCTAGGGATACATATAGATTGAAGGTTGCAAGTCTTCAAACTACAGAATTCTTCGCACGTGTGCATGACTGATTTGGAATGATTCCAAAGAAAGCAACATTGACTTTCTCGAATCCACGGCGGCAACTTGCATCAGATGCACATGAATTAAAGGAAGTCACTACCTTCATCCAAACATATGCTTCATGAGCTAGCATGAACAAATGCTTTCAAAACTTACCAACACTAGCTTAATGTTCAACAAAATCATGGAGGAGATAAGGATGTTGTCAATGGGCTCAACAACAATTCATCTAGGTTTCCTTTTAAAAGGAATTCCATAGTTAAGTGAACACGGTGATAGCATTGGTCAGACCAAAGATGTAATGGTGTATGCTCGAGGGATCAACCACGAATAAGACAACATTACGAGCATCGTTGGTTCTGGTTTGATTTGACGATAGCCCACACTCAAATCAAAGGATTGATAAGACAATAGGTCCAGCAACTGATCACAGGGACCAATCGATGAAGATATCATCTTTCTTCAACACACACTACACAAGAATATCCCTTTGGAACGAACTAAGTTAGGCAAGCTTTTATCTTCCAATTCTCCAAGTTGTTGTCTAGCTTAACCAACTAGCTCCGGGATATCCAACACAGATTCTTGGAGAAAGGGTGGTTCACAAGAAACCGACTTGATCACGAGCTCAACATAGCAGTCAGGGGACAACCTGGTAATACTTCCGAGAAAATATTCGAAAAATCACGAACCACCGGTATGTTACTAAGCTCGCGAACAATCTTGCTTTTTGAGGCAAGACGATATGATCAATAGAGCGAAGATTTGAAATAATCCTAACTCATCGATCGAGGAGTGCACCGAGAACAAGGACTAGGTAGCACAATCAGTCTTAGGGTGACGATTCAATAATCAACACGCTAAGAATGAGGTTATCGTCCATTTAACTACCAAGCAACAGAGTTGCTAGCAGTATTGATTTCACACGCCACGATTCACTTGTCGGCATTCTGGTTACAATAACACAGGAACCGAGGAATGAACAATGATGGCAAGAAGTATCACTGTACCAAGAGTTCATAGGATGGTGTGCAATTCTTATAACAATCCCGATATAAAATATGGTAATACTCCAAGGTAGAACCGAGCAAAAGCTGGATTGGCATTTTGATCTGTGGAGTACAATTGTTTCGACCCAATCCTAGATATGGAAGAGGTACTGGAGTTTGTTTCTCCTAGTCATTCCGTGATAGAATGGCTTGACGGACCACAAGAGTAGTAGGCATCGATAAACGAACGCACGCATACTCTTGACTATCAATTGATAGACGAAGGTCAGTAGACAACTAAAGAGGGACAACTCAAAGGAACATATAACTTTTTGAGTTGTGGATGCATAGATTAGTATGTCGAACCAAGTTCAACATAATTCTTCTGGATAACCCATGCAGAAAGGTTGAGCTGGCAGAGTCACAACATAGCATGGAGAACTCATCGAGAGCACTCTTGTTGTCATCTTTTGGTTCAGAAGAACTCCTGCCAAGAATGGTTCATGGTAATTGGAAAAAGGATGTATCATGAACCTCGAGGATTATCTCAAAGGTTACTAATATCCTAAAGGAACTAGCAAACACTATCAACATGAAGTAAGTGGAGTGAATCTCGGGTTCAAAACCCAGGAGTAGAATACCTACTACTAAGTAGCATCACGGAATGCTTTCGAGAATAAAGGCCAGAATCATCACACTAGGACACAAAACATGGCTAGACTACTAGATGATCCCCTGAGACACCTAGGGTCATAATAGTAACTCCAACATAAATGTCAAGGCAATAGAATACCTCAACTCAACAATTAGTGTGATTGAGCTGGCATAAAGGAACATCGAAACCAGAGGGAAAGGATTTTGCAAATGCATCAGACTATTTAGAAACCTGGGATGACTCGGACAGCATAACGGCTATAAATGCTCAAAAAGATTTGAGACATTCACAAAAATGGTGGCATAACCACTCAGAAGCACAATATCAAGGTTTCGAGATCAACAGTTAACATACAGAGGTAGTATAAACTGAACTGAGGCTTAAATCCAACAATCTTATAAGTCTACGGATTAGTAACACGTGATCCTGATAGAAAGAAGAGATAGCCTAGTTCCTTAACCCCGTAGAAAAGATAAGATGACTCAGATCAGAAGGGCATAAGGTATAAGGAGTAAAAAGAGCCTTACGTTCCATCCCACAATCAATTCCCTTATATAACTAAGAATTTCTAGACTCAACTTCGACCAGTTTTGCTTGGTAATCCTACAGGCAGTCACGCTCTGATACCAACGCTGTCAGGACCCCGACTCAATGCCACATCGATCTAGCATGTAACACCTCATATCACTTTGCGGCCTCACACATGGTATTCCCACGGGTGTCGCCTTACCTTTGCCCGGGACCGTTTGCGCCTTTTGGCACACGTATATGATAGTGTCGCTAGCATCCATATGATAAGGAGCCCGAGCTGACATGGCTAGTCGTAAACCCAAAGTGGCACTAACTTACAGGGACAGGCATCCATGACCCAGCATCGAACGTGTCGGTCATCAGCGAGTGAATCCAGGCTGTAGCACTGGGCTAACAGGACTCCGGTGAACCGGGCTGTAGCGGGCTAACAGGACTCCGGTATTCATCGCGTGACATTTCCCCGAAGGGACAGACACAGGAACGAAGAAGGACACATGCCGGCCAGCCTAAGTGTTCCGGAGCAGTAGCAAGCTACCATGGCTCGGTGGAAACACTAGGAGACATTTCCCGGTAAGAGAGGCTACTAAAGATAAACAACTAGATAGCCAGATCCCACACATACCAAGCATTTCAATAACATACACACAATATGCTCGATATGTGCAAATACAACATGGCATCACAACATGACTCTATGACTCAAGTATTTATTCAATAGGCTCTGAGGAGCAAGATATTACAAACATGAGTCTCATGACCCAACATTCAGAGCATACAAATCAAAGCACAAGCGGAAGCTATCATGTCTGAGTACAGACATCTATAAATGAAAAGGGCTGAGAAGCCTGACTATCTACCAGATCCTGCCGGGGGCACAAGATCGTAGCTGAGGTAACAAGCTAAACGTCGAAGACCATACGGAACTACTAGCGAGACTGAGGTCTCTCTGCAAAAACATAAAATAGGCAAACGTGAGTACAAATGTACCCAGCAAGACTTACATCAGAACTAACTACATATGCATAATTTTCAACAAGGGGATGGTGGGGTTTAACTGCAGCAAGCCAGCTTTGACTCGGTGGCTATCCTGAACTACGACTGCAAGTAACTCTTTTGAGGTGGCGCACACGAGTCCACATATTCACCATATCAATACACCACTATGGATCCGCTCCCGTCTCCCTACGAGAACGCCATCCATAGCACTCACGCTTATCTTGCGTATCTTAGAGTATCCACTTTCACTTGTCTATGAACTGATATAAGCAACCCAGAAGTCCTTTTCCGCGGACACGGCTATTCGAATAGATGATGTTAACCCTGCAGGGGTGTACTTCTTCACACACGCTCTCACCACTTACCGCCGTTTACACGACATGTACTCGGCAACCTTCAAGCGGAAGCCCAACGTGGGTGTCGGCCACGGCCTGCCTAAACACTCAAGTCTCTAGTCCAGGTTTATCGCCTATTCGGGTTCCATCCATGAGGAGATCCGGCCGGAGTTTCGCTCACAGCCCCAAACGATGTGAACAGGGTTCCCGAGACACCAAACGGGCGCCCGGTACACCGTGCCACGTGCCTACCGCATCACAGCCCACCCCTACGGTCAGCGCTGCGCACGGCCTCCAGCATACTACAAACACGAGAAACTACTTGCAACTCCTGGACAGAGGACAAGGGTGATCAAGAAGCCGAGAGGGTCCATTGGTTTCGGGCCCAATGCATGGTAGTAGCTGAATCATGGATCACAAACACAGAACTCAGTTCCTGAGGACGGCTGCAATGAGACAACCCACCATGTACTCCTACATGGCCTCTCACCGCTACCTTTACCAAATCGTATTCACACACTTAGCTCACACACAGTAGGACATGTTCACACACCTCTGATTCATCCCCGATGAATCAGACCTGACTCAACTCTAAGCAGTAGCAGGCATGACAAACAAGCAAGAATGAGTAGGCACAACAGGGCTCAAACAACTCCTACTCATGCTAGTGGGTTTCATCTATTTACTGTGGAATGACAGGTCATGCAAAGGATAAAGGGGTTCAGCTACCGCAGCAAGTAACAGTTGAATAGTTGTTGTCTTAATGCAGTAAAAGAGAGCAGGGCGAGAGAGTAGGATTGTATCGGAATGAACAAGGGGGTTTTGCTTGCCTGGCACTTCTGAAGATAACATTGAGTCTTCATCAGTGTCAACGATCACAACGTCGGAACATCGTCTACCGGGAGGGAACAAATACCGGCAACAAAGAAGAAATACAATCAATGCAATGCACAATATGATGCATGCTCATGACATGGCAATATGAATGTGTTTTGAGCTAATGCAACTAGCAACAGATTAAATGAAGTTGGTTTGAATACAAGATTCAAATTCAAACTCCATATGTGATTATTCAAGTGCCATTTAATTGATTTGTGCTAAACAGCAGCTATAAGTTGTTCTAACATGCATGAAAATAGTACAGATGGATTCCTTGAATTTTTCTGATAATTTTTCATATATAAATTATTTAATTTGGAGTTACGGTTGAATTTCTATGATTTATTGAAGTTTAGGGCATTTTCTGAAATTCCTGAATAAAAAATAAATCCAGAAAACCTATTACTGCGTCAGCATGACTTCACAGTGACGTCAACAAGTCAACGGCGTTGTCCAGGTCAAATCTGACTTGTGGGACCCACATGCCAGCTGCACAGTGATTTAACAGAGTTTAATTAACTTAACTAAATTGTTAGCCGGGTTAATTAAACGGTAGGGCCCACCTGTCAGTGGCCCTAGGCCTGGGTTAGCAGGGTGGTTAGGCCCTAATGACCGGCCACGTCGGATTCGCCGGCGGTTGGACGACGGCGACGACCCAGAGCGGCGGTGGCTCGCCGGAGTTACGCCAGAGGCGACGGATCGACGCGCCAAGGGCACCAGGAGGTAGCCCGTGCCCGTGCGCATCTAGGGGGACCAACGGGAGGTGCGGGGGTGGCCGGGGTTCGCCGGAATGGAGCTCGCGGCGGCGCCGGCGTTCGGGTGAACTGGGTTTCGGGGTTAGGGAGCACGACAGGAGGCAAAGAGGGGTGTTACGACCTCCTGGGGTTGCACTAAGCACGACCGCATGCTCGGTTGCAGCTCTAGCTAACGGTGGCTACGGCGGCGACATGGCCGGCGGCAAGCAAGCTCCGGCTCCTGTGGGATCGAGGCTACAGGGCGCAATCGAGGCGGGGAAGAGAGAGGGGAGGCGTAGGAGCTCACAGTGAGTTCGAAGAGCGGGTCGGCGTGCTCGGGGGGATGGCGGAGAGGATGAATCGGACGGCAGCATCCGGCGGCCGTGGTCGGGAAGAAACGCCGCGGCATCGTCTTGGGGCATCCGGGCTTCGGTGGGTCGACGTAGACGGGCTTGGGGTCCGGGCTGAGCTCGGGTACGCAGAGAGGGAGCGAGGAAGTGGCTGTGGCCGCGGTGGTTGCGAGCGACGTCGGCGGCGACTCTCGGGTGAGAGAGGGAGAGATCCAGGGAAGGGGGTGAGAGCGCGAGAGAGTGAGGGAGAGAGGCAGGGAGGTGCGTGGCGCTCGGGGAAAGCGTCCAGAGCATCGAGGAAGGAGAGCGGCAAGCAGGAGGTGGCCGAGGCAGCGTCGGCGCCCGTCGGCCACGCGCGCTGCCTACTGGCGCGGGGAAGACGACAGGAGGGGAGCCCCTAGTGGGCTGGGCCGGCTTCTGCAGCAGGCCGCACAGGTAGGCGCCAGGTAGATCTTCTGCTCTCTCTCTCTTATTTCTATTTAATTCTGTTTTTCTATTTTCTGTAGTTTGTTTTGATTTGATTTAAAAATATCAAATCATTTTATAAAATCCTGGAAACAATTATGGGTGCTTTCTGAATTATTTCAGTGACCCTTAACAATTTCCAACATTTATTTGAACATTTAAATTATTTATAGTATTTAAATGCCCAAGGTCAAATACAATAGGATTTAATTCAAAAATCCAGAATGGCCTAGAAATATGTGCATCATTGTTGGCAGGGGTTTTCACCTTTAACAAAAATAATGAACTTTCCTAAAGGGCATTCTGGGTTTATTGAAAATATTTTTATTTTGATCCTAATTGCATTTTATTTAGTGCTAGGGTTTGTCATCCCCAGTTCAAGTTTCATGAACTTTAAACATGATGCATGAATGCCTTAATGCAACTAATGACAAACAAATTCTAGGGCTGTGACACGAGATAAGATGGCCAAGATGGCCATAGAATTAAAAGCCACCACCGACCGTTGCCGGGTTCTTGAAAAGGAAAACCTAGCGAAGGCATCGGACCTTGTGAAGGCTGCTGCGACGAGAAAAGATATCCGCTCTGCTATGAGGGCGAAGAAGGAAGAGCTGCGGGAAGCTGGGGATATTGTAGTTGGGAAATCATTTATGTTGCGGAGGAAGTTCAGAGATCCATGGTATGCCCCTCTGGATCGGCTGTGGAGTTCGGAGGATGTGTATATGGATTTGGTGGCGAGCGCTGCCGATGCGGCCAAGTACTTCCAGGGTCAGATGGACCGTGAAGTGGACCAGCTGTTTTGGACACCATTCCATTCTCCCGAGCGTCCGCTTTCATTGACTGACCAATTAGCCGAATGGGCCGAACTGAATAGGTTGTCCGGACTCGCCATGAGGTCTGTTGTGGATCAGCTATGGCCGGAAAGGCCAAAACCGAACAGCTATTTCATCTTGGTGGAGCAGTTCCTTGACGTGGTGCCGCGCATTAATGCGATGAAGAGGTCGGCGTGCCGAGCACTACTTTGAAGAAGTTCTTGAGGGTGCCTGTTTGATAGAGACCTAGTGCTCAAAAAATATTATGTTTGAGTGATATGTAATCTCATTGTAAGCGAAATGCTTTTATAAATTTTTTTAAGGCTATTTTTATACTTTGTCTGAAAGTAATATGATGCCTCCTGGGCGGCCGTTTATGTATACATGTGTATAACCTGAAAGATTGCAGCCGTCGGCTTCAACCCCCACGCATATAATGCGGAGTTGCTCGCAAAAAACACGCGTTCACACTTAACCCAACGTCTTGTTCCTATTAAGGAGGTTCGCAACCGGACTATAATGCTTTAGCACTTTCACTTAGCCATAGGAGTTTGACAGTGGGGCTACTAGATAGCCCTTGGTGGCTCCGCACTCTCCCGATCCCGGGGTGCGTACATGCCTGGCCGGAAAACGGCCCTTCATTAAGGCGGAGGAATTCTAACATTCCAATAGGTCATCGAGTGGTTGACCAGTCTGACACTATATCATGACAGTCAGTTTTCAGCTTTCTCTACTGAGGTGCTCGTCCGGATGAACCAGGGCACAATCGCAGTAGTTCTCCTGGTCCTACCTTAGCTGGTAAAGCGGAACATAAGGAACCAAAACACAGGAGCCAGGCTAACCCAACATTTGACCAAAGACAATGATTCGGAGCTGATGCATATATGGCCAAACTCGCGACGCCGAACACTCCCTAAGGTATTCGGTCTTTGTGGTTCAAACCGGGCCTAAATAATGGTCTTTGTAAGAAGCCCCTTGTGTCCAGGTATGTGCATTGTTCTGGCGTGGCCACATGCCAAGACGTCAGCATCCTTCTCAACGGTGGATATGTATCAACAAGAGACAGTAAAAAAAGGTTTACGCAGGGTCTTAATCTAAAGAGAATCCTTGGAGCGGGTTCTTGCTGCACGTCTGCGCCTGTGTCTCCATTGTGCCGTATCCTGGACGGGTGTAGCACGATGATCATCTGTAAAAGAGAGGAATTTTGGTGAAAAAGTTGTCTTGCAAAAGGATAATTTTTAAAGAAACCATGTATAATTCAAGATGAGAAAAAATTGCCACTTGTCTGCGCGCGTTGAGCCCCTTGTATTGACAAATAGGGGTGTGACCATTTATTCGGTATAAATAGCAGCGCCGGACTTGATTAGTTGTGTCTGAGGTCTTGACGACCTATTGGATGCTTTCGCTGGTCCGGGCGCCTTTAGTGTGAGGCTGCCAAGGCAGCCGCACTCTCTTCGGCGCACAAAGATCTCTTGATATTTCCGCTCACTGAAATGATGCCACGTGGACCGGGCATCTTGAGTGTGAGGGAGGCGTAGTGTGGTATTGCATTAAAGTGAGCGAAAGATTCGCGTCCGAGCAGTGCTTGATAGCCACTTTGGAACGGAGCGATGTGGAAGGTTAAATGCTCGCGATGGAAGTTATCGGGGGAACCGAATATTACTTGTAGTAGGAGGGAGCCCGTACAACGAGCCCATGGGCCTGGCGTTACTCCTTTAAAGGTAGTATTGCTATGGCCAATTTTTGTTGGGTCTAACCCCATCCCGCGGATTGTATCCTGATATATTAGGTTTAGATTGCTGCCACCGTCCATCAAGACTCGTGTGAAGTGATATCCACCAATTATTGGGTCTAATACCAGGGCAGCCCATCCTGCGTGTCGTATACTTGCTGAGTAATCACGATGGTCGAAAGTGATCGGTTGAGACGACCAATGGCAGGACTTCGCGGTGACAGGCACTTTGGTATATTTTCCTGGGAGTGCCGCGTTGTTTTTCCTTTGATCATGTGTAACACGTTTACTGTTTTGATTTCTGGTGGAAATTTCTTTTGTTCCCCAGTGTCTTGCTTGGGAGGCTCGTCCTCGTCTTCACTTGGTGTATCGTCCCCCTTTGTGTACGGCGTTGAGCTTGCCGGACTGCTTGAAGACCCAACATTCTCTATGGGTATGATTAGCAGGTTTACCAGGGGTACAATGGATCCTACATACTTGGTCCAGAATTTTGTTGAGGTTGGACAGTTCATCCCTGGTGCCTTTAGAGGGCGGCTTTTACTGACCTGGTCGAGAGCTTTTGAATCCAGTGTTTACTGTCATGCCCTTCGTGCTGTCTTCTTTATTCCGGCGTTTGTTATTGCTGTTGCACCGTGATTTCCCGTTTCCATCTCTAACTTCAGATGTACTGGGGTTGCTGGTGCTGCATCTGGCTAGCCAGCTGTCCTCACCTGCGCAAAAGCGGGTCATGAGGTTTGTTAATGCGGCCATCGTTATCGGCTTATTTTGGCCGAGGTGTCTGGCGAGCCATTCGTCACGGACGCTATGCTTAAAAGCTGCCAAGGCTTCGGCGTCCGGACAGTCGACAATCTGGTTCTTTTTAGTAAGAAACCTGTTCCAAAGCTTTCGGGCTGACTCTTCGGGTTGTTGAGTTATATGACTCAAATCGTCCGCATCCAGAGGCCGGACATAAGTCCCTTGAAAATTTGCCCGACAGGCGTCTTCGAGCTCTTCCCAACTTCCAATGGAGCTTTCAGTGAGGCCTTTAAGCTAGTGACGAGCTGGCCCTTTGAGCTTGGGGGGTAAGTACTTGATGGCGTGGAGATCATCTCCTCGAGCCATATGGGTATGAAGGATGTAGTCCTCAATCCAGACCCCAGGGTCTGTTGTTCCATCGTATGTCTCTATGTTTACGGGTTTGAATCCCTCTAGAAATTCATGGTCCAGCACCTCATCGGTGAAAGATAGGGGGTGTGCGGCACCCCTTTAGCTGGGTGTACCGCATTGTTCGGATGTTTATTGTGTTGCATTGTACGCTTGCGTGGTCCATAGAAGGATCTTGTTGCACCGTCCTTTGGGTGCGAGCCCTCACATGGGTCGCGTGTTGTATTGTGAGTGGCGTTGTATGCCGCTCTGTGTTGGTAGAGGGGTCGTCTATCCGGCCAGGTGGCTGCTTTGATATTTGGTTGTGGGGTGTCTGAGGCCTCCTCATCGAATTCAGGTAGCAGCTTCCTCTTTGGGTAGCTCTTGGAGGGGCGATTGTCGCCGTACCTCGCAGCCTTGAGCCTTTGCTTCTGCTTTTTAAGACTCCTCGCGGTGGCAACAAGCCTTTTACGGGCATTCTGCTGCTCCGGGTGCCTGTCCGGCGTTATGTCGTCCGGACTATTATCCTTGATAGAATTTGTTTGTTCGGTTTGATTATCCGTATTGCCGTTGTCCGGCAGCGGTTCGCCCTGCTCCAGCACTGGGTTTGTGTGATCGTTATTTTTGTCGAGGCGGGATTTGGGGCGGCGCTTGCGTCGCCGCTTTGACTGCTTCTCGAGGGAACAAGCCTTTGGTGCGTCCTTCCGCTCCTCATCGTCATCTTTTGGTGCGTCCACCATGTATACGTCATATGATGAGGTGGGCGTCCAGCGCCCTGTGGGCGGTGGTTCTTCTTCGCCTCCCACATCGTCGTCCATACCGTCGATGTTTTTAGAGTCGAAGTTGAGCATGTTGGTTAAAATCGTCGACAGTGGCTACAAAGTGGGTGGTGGGTGGGCGTCTTCCGCATCCCAATCCTGCTGGCCATGATCCGGGTAGGGCTCTCTTGACAAAGAGAGAGACTTTAGTGATTTCATAATATCGCCGAGGGGCGAGTGCTGAAAGATGTCTGCGGCGGTAAACTCCATGATCGGCGCCCAATCGGATTCGATCGGCAAGGGCGCGGAAGGTTTGGAGTCCGGGGATGAGTTGGGCTCCTTGGAGTCACGAGTCTCGCAGAGTGCGGGGCTGGTGTTCGGCTCGATCGTCATTGCGATCGCAGCTCCCGAGGCGGCGTCCAACCACCCATCCTCGATCGGCGCAGTTGGCTCCGATTTAAGGGTCGAAGCCAATGCAGTGCGGCCTCCAGGGCACTGTTTGGCGACAGAGCTAGATCATGCCCGTTGTGACAGTGCAGCGCGCTCGGCAGTGGCTCGAATCCGTTGAAGATCAAGTCCCCGCGGATGTCAGTTGTGTAGTTTAAACTTCCAAATATGACCTGACAGCCAGGGGCATAGCTTTCGATCTGCTCCACATGGCCAAGTGAATTGGCCCGTAGTGCAAAGCCGCCGAAGATCTGTCCGGGGAGGAAGGTCTCACCCTGGACTGCATCGCTATTGATGATCATAGGAGCCATCAAGCCTAATGGCAACGACACAGAGGAACTCTCAATGAAAGCACCAATGTCGGTGTCAAAACCGGCGGATCTCGGGTAGGGGGTCCTGAACTGTGCGTCTAGGCCGGATGGTAACAGGAGGCAAGGGCCACGAAGTTTTACCCAGGTTCGGGCCCTCTTGATGGAGGTAAAACCCTACATCCTGCTTGATTAATATTGATGATATGGGTAGTACAAGAGTAGATCTACCACGAGATCGGAGAGGCTAAACCCTAGAAGCTAGCCTATGCTATGATTGTTGTTCTGTATCTTGTCCTACGGACTAAAACCCTTCGGTTTATATAGACACCGGAGAGGGTTAGGGTTACACAAAGTTGGTTACAATGGTAGGAGATCCCAATATCGTATCGCCAAGCTTGCCTTCCACGCCAAGGAAAGTCCCTCCCGAACATGGGACGAAGTCTTCAATCTTGTATCTTCATAGTCCAGGAGTCCGGCTGAAGGTATAGTCCGGCCATCCGGACACCCCCTAATCCAGGACTCCCTCAATCAACTCCTAGCTCGACAGCATACATAGGAATAAAAAACGCAGGGTAATATATTAGAGATAATAGTGATCGGCGAACGGGCCCCTGAGAGAAGGTCGTGAGAAGTCGATGATATATTAGCTTGATGCCAGATAGGTCCAAATGGTACTTATTGTTGTCCAAAGACGTGCTTTCCCATAGTTCGGTCAAGCCGAACACTGAGCCCTTTGAATTTTCTGCATTGAATAGGCAATGCAGTAGCCCCCAAGACACTGGTCGGGTGGCAACACCAGATCAGGGGATCGATGTGCCCCTTTAATATTTGTAAATGATAAGCCCGAAGCCCAGTAGCCCCGAGCCTTAATGCGGGCACGGGTGGCCAAATTAAGGATCGATATCCAGAGTAAAATCACAAATTATGTGTAATGATTCTATGTATCCAAGTACTTTACATCATTAATGCTCGGATCCGCATTGTACAAAACTTTGTTGTCCGACCATCGACTTCCACCTCCTCGGCCAGTAGCCGAGGAGTTTTTGTCCTACATTATAAAGCCTTTATGAGGGCAAAGATTTACGACAAACAAGGCAATCTGACCATACTGTTTTGTAAACAAAAGTATGCAGAGAGATATGTTATATTACTTGTTTAACATAAGAAATGTCTTCCAACGAAAATAGTCCCGCTATCAGTTCCTTTCTTTGGGTTGTCATGCTAAGCATGATCTTGAAACCTCAGCTCTAATGTAAGAGCAAAATATTGAGGATTTTGTTTGGGAGGCCAGTTCCTAGCCCCCGGTAGTGTTCAGCGACAGTCGAGGTCAAGTCGTAAACACTTCAGCCAGTGTTATGAACGGCCCGTCATTTTAACATAGTCATCGGATCGCTGACCAATTTACGCCTATTGTGACAGTCAGTTTTCGGCTTTCTTCACTAAGGTGCTCAACCATGCGAGCTGGAAGCACAATCGCAGTGGTTCTCCCTTTGCACACCTAGCCGAACAAAGCGGAACGTAGGAGGCAAGCACAGGAGCCAGGCAACCCAACTATTGACCGAAGACACAATTCGAAACCGATGCATATATAGTAGTGTCCGAGAACGTTTTTGCCGAATCTCTAAAGGTGTCCGGTGTTGCACTGCGAGACTTATGCGGGAAACACACAAATAGTTAAAAAGTGCCATGGGCTTGGAAAACCAAAAAACGTCAGTAAAAACTTGACGTTCGAACAAGATCGAGTCTTCGGTGCCAATCCGAAAATTGGTCTTACTTTTGTGCTTCTGTCGTGCATTAATATGACACATCCGATCTTAAGACTTCAAACGGGCCAGCCTACGGCTACAGCATCCTATCCCGAAGGTAGAGTAATGCTCGTTAGACCAGTTTAGTGAACTAAACTCGAGCGGTCACTAGAGAGAAAATGGGTTATCTGGCTATTGACCACACACTCACGTCGAAAAAGGAGTGATAGAAAAAGATTTTGCGACGATTAGGAAGAAAACACATTTACTATAAAACAACTCCTATAGATTTTAAGAGCCCCCATGTGACTTGGGTAAAAGAATTTTATGTATAATGATTGTATGTACCAAAGTACTTACATCATATCTGTGTTCACCTGAACTTTAAACGCGTCTTAACCGACCGTCGGTTTCTCCCTCTTCGGCCAAGGGCCGAAAAGTGTTATGTACTCCACCTGTCGAGAATATCGATGATGTTTCCGATAACCAGGCAATCAGGCCATAAGGTTGTAACAGACAAAGCGCGCTCAGGGAACTTATGCTATATTACTGACGAAGTGTAAGAAGCATCTTCGAAGAAAATAGTACCCCCACCGATACCTTTCTTCGGTTGCTCATTGTTACTATGAGACTTGTGCGATATATTTTTTGTACTCATGAGTTCCGTTGTGTGCCGACCATGATTGAAAACAATAAGAGCGCTAGCTTTCGGCTTCACCCAGTCTGAGGTACTAACTCGGATGACCCGGTAGTAACAATCGCAGAGGTGCTCCCTTTACTCCCTAGCTGAACAATCGGGAACATAGGGGTAAGCACAGGAGCCAGGCAACCCATCTTGCGAATCGCTTAGGTCAATATGGTGCATAGTGTGGCGTAATAGACAAACAAGGGACGAAGCCGTACAAGTATAATCATATGCAAGAGGAAAAGCTCCATCAAGGGAGCCCCCAAATAAACGGGGTATTTGAATATGCGCATCACAAACAAAGTTTTGACAAGGAACTTTGCCACAAACAACTTTGTGCCGAAAAGTATAATTCTTGGTCAAACCGACCAAATTTAAAACTTAGAGTTTTTGAGCAAGAAAGCAGCTTAGCTGGTTAATGTGCTCGGTGTTGATGACGCGATTCAGGCTTGTGGCGGGACGAAGACGCCCATTGATCTGTGACAGATCCGACAAGGTTCGCAGTCCTCGGAATGGCCGAGGTCCCAACCCCCAGGCCCGAGGTGTCCGAGCAAGGAGTTCGGCACTACGGAGTAGTGACCACCTAACACAGTCAAAATCGATTACCTGCACACATAAAATGGTGCGGTCCAGGAAATAATATATATATATAATCCTTGCATAATTGCTTTATGAAAAAATAATTTATTTAAAGAAATGTGGCATGGCGCCGAAGCCAATGTCGATGCAGGGCGTCAGCGTGACGCAGTGAAGGCGTGACAAAGCTTGAATTTGCAGGGCGGTCCGGACTCCAGATGCGGCGTTCGCCGAACTATATACGGAAACTGACCGAACCACCACACGACCGTTTTTAATATGGTCGCCATTTGATAGACCTATGTACAGATGACGGAACAAACCAGAGTAATAATTCCTTAAGAAAAATAAAACCAACAAGCAAAAATTGTTAGGATTAATAGCACTTGGTTTATTTGTTGTAGCATTCCGAAGAAAAGTGACTCCCAAAATCGGGAATCGATCTGCACACCCATTGCCTGATGGGCGACAAAGCGAGGGCCTGGTGATGCTGGCAAAGGTTGGCTTGCCAAGGCGAAGCCCTCGGTCCAGCTAACGTGACGAAGCTGGTCAGCTGGTGACGCCGAAGTCATCGGAGTATGTTGTTGAAGAAATAGCCAAGTCCCCGGTCTAGCCGAGGCGACGGAGCAGGCCGGTGAGGAGTAGTTGTAGCTGCCATGTCAGCCCAGGTGTTGAAGTAGTTCAGCGTGATGGACATTGGCTCGAAGAAGCAACAGTGAGGCCATGCCGACCCAGGTCATAACTTGTGATGCGACCGATGCTGGTTAGCTGAAGTGACCATGCGGTGATGCCGGTGTGCCTGCTCCGTGTAATCAGTGGGGTGGCGATGTTAGTGATGATTTACCCTTGGCAATTCCAAACTCTTATTCGGCTTGCCGAGGTGAGGATCCGAAGAAGTTGAGCTCGGCTTAAAAAGTGACGACATGTCTAGCGCAGGTCGGCAATCGTGGAGCTATATTGCCGGACTGGTTTGACACCAGCGTGATGGCGAAGATTACCTCAAAGGAGGACTAAAATTTTATGGGCATGTGTTTAAAAACAACGCACAATAACATAGAAGAAAATTCCTTAAAAAAGGTAGTCCAATATCACGTTCATAAAAGAAACATTCATTCTGGTCGGATTCGTATTCGCGCAGAAAACAAATCCGAAAATCGGTGCACTCATCGGAGGTTTCCCGGAGTTTGAACGGTCGGATCGAGCTGAAATTTTGAGGGGTATTAGATATTGGAATTCCGCAGACGATCAACTGTTGTATCTTCCAAAGGACGTCCGAGCTAGATGGTGGACGCCACGCTCCAAAATCATCCAGATTCTCGTCCAGATTCAAAACGGCTCCGGTATATCATAGATTGCCAGAGATTCCTCCATCGGAACTCGATGAATTTTTTGATGGTTGTTTTAGACTCAATTCCGCACAATCCCACCAAAGCAATAATCAAAGCGATACTCGAGGAGGCGGTGGCGGCAGATACGAGTTTGCTGTCCAGGAAAACAGCACGGTCGCTCGAGGGCAATGTTGACGTTGAGCCCCCGAGCTCCATGGATGATTCCTCCATGATCTTGATAGAGATCGGAGTTGATGTTTGGTGATGGCCCTCGTCCGAACATGGTGATCCGAACACGGGGCATAGTTCTTGGTCGAACCAAGGTGACCAGTCAAGCTGGTGACGAAGATGCCGAAGTCGTAGTTGATCTGCAGGAGAGCCATTGATCCTTTGCTGATCACACAACGGAACTCTCAATGAAAGCACCAATGTCGGTGTCAAAACCGGAGGATCTCGGGTAGGGGGTCCCGAACTGTGCGTCTAGGATCGATGGTAACAGGAGGTGGGGGACACGATGTTTACCCAGGTTCGGGCCCTCTCGATGGAGGTATACCCTACTTCCTGCTTGATTGATCTTGATGATAAGAGTATTACAAGAGTTGATCTACCACGAGATCGTAGAGGCTAAACCCTATAAGCTAGCCTATGGTATGATTGTTGTTTGTATATCTATCGACTAGCCTGGCCCTGGTTTATATAATGCACAAGAGGCCTAGGATAACAAGAGTCCTAGCCGAATACGCTGGTGGGGGAGGAGTCGTTGTCTTGACCACCAAGTCTTGTGAAATATTCCTTGTATGCGGCAGCTGTCCGAACTGGCCCATGAGTATACGGCCATGGGGTTCCTCGGCCCAATCTAACTGACCAGGAGACGGCGTGGTGAGTACCCCCTAGTCCAGGACACCGTTAGTAGAACACCAACGGCCAGCTGGTCTCCTCCAACCTCTTGCCATTCCAGAATGGAAGATTGACCATATTGGGATGGACTTCGTGACTTGTTTTCCCAAGTCCAAGCGTGGCAATGATGTTATCTTTGTTGTCGTCGACAAGCTTACTAAAGTGGCTTATTTCCTTCCTATCAAAGAATCTATCATAGCAGCTCAGTTGGCAGAGCTATACACCTCCAGGATTGTCTCTTTGCCCGGCATTCCACAGTTGATATCTTCAGATCGTGTAAGCATCTTCACTTCTAAGTTCTGGGACTCCTTTTAGAAGGCCATGGGTACCAACATTCAGTTCAGCACAGCCTTCGATCCTCAAACTAGTGGCCAAGTCGAGCGAGTCAATCAAATCCTTGAAGATATGCTCAGGGCTTGTGTCATTTCTTTCGTTATGAAGTGGGAAGATTGTCTTCCATATTCCGAGTTCTCCTACAACAACAGTTTCCAAGCGAGTTCGGGCAAGGCCCCATTCGAGATTCTCTATGGCACAAAGTGACATACTCCTCTAAATTGGTCAGAGACTGGTGAGTGCCAACTTCTTGGCAATGACTTAATCACAGAGGCTGAAGAAATGTGCAAAGTCATCCGTGAAAATATCAAAGCCGCGCAATAGCGCCAGAAGAGTTACTATGATAGCAAGCATCGTGACATAGCTTTCGAGATCGGAGACATTGTCTACCTCCACGTCTGTCCAATGAAAGGTACTCGTCGCTTCGGTATCAAAGGGAAGCTTGCCTCTAGATACCTGGGTCCTTTCAAGATCATTGGCAAAAGAGGTGATCTCGCCTATCAACTTGAACTTTCGTCCAACTTTGCAAATGTGCACGACGTGTTTCACGTGTCACAGCTTCGCAAGTGCTTCAAGACTCCTGACCGCACCATCAACTTCGAATGGATTGATCTCCAAGAAGACCTGTCTTATCATGAGCATCCCATTGCTATTCTTGAAGAAACTGAGCGCAAGACTCGCAACAAGTCTATCAAATTCCGGAAAGTGAAGTGGTCGCACCATTTCGACCAAGAAGCCACCTGTGAGCGCGAGGACCACCTCCGTCCTGAATATCTGGAGTTCTTTCAGTCCTAGATCTCGGGACGAGATCCTTTCGTAGTGGTGGAGTGTTGTAACGCCCCGGATGTAACTTACCATATTTGTAACTTCGACTCTGCCATTTTCGGCTTTAAGTTATGAGATTCCCTTCATGGTTGGTTTTTGTCTTCATTTTGCATTTTGTTCATGTCATGCATTTCATATCATGTCATCATGTGCATCTCATTTGCATACGTGTTCGTCTCATGCATCCGAGTTTTTTTCCTCGTTGTCCGTTTTGCAATCCGACACTCCTACGTGCACCGGCGCCCCCTTTTGTCTTGTTTCGTGAGCAGGTGTTAAACATTCTCGGAATGGACCGAGATTTTCCAAGAGGCCTTGGTACACCACCGGAAGATCGCCTGTCAAATTTCGCGTCATTTGGAGTCCGTTTGATACTCCAACAGTTAACCGGGTAACCGCAAAGGCCTCGTGTGTGTTGTAGACCAACACCCCTCCGCGGCCCAATAACCCTTCCAAACCACTCCCATGTCCTCTGTCGTGGGATCACGATCGCGTGGTCGAAAACTACAGCCCATTTGGACACTCCAAACTCCTCCTACCTATAAATATGTGCTCCTCGTCCAAATCCCGGTTGAAACCCTAGTCTAGCCTCCCCCGCCGCCACCGGATGCGTCCGCGACGCTCGGACACGTCTGCCGTCGTTCCCTCGGCGAATCCCGGGCCGACACGTCACCGGACCGCGCCCACATCACCGCCGCCGCCACCCGGGGCCCAGATCCGGCCTGCCCCGGGGCCTCGCCAGGCCTCGCCGGGCCCGCACGCTGTCGCCCGCTCTGCCGCGCTTCGCCCCGCCGCCTGCTCGCTGTCGCCGACGATGGGCGCCAGCGCCGCCCTCGCCGAACCTCGTCTCCTCCACCACCGCAGCACCGCCCTCGCCGGACCTCGTATCTGCCACCACTGCAGCGTCGCCACCGCCGCTCCCGCGCCTCGACGCCCATGCTGTCGCGCCCGCAAACTGCCGCCGAGCCTCCCGCCTCGCTCGCCGGTGCGCGCCGCCGTGGGGAGCTCCGCCGTGCCCATAGCGTCTTCGGCCGCCGCCCGGGCTAGATCGGTCCGCGCCGCACCTAGATCCAGCCGGATCCGCCGCCCTCTAGCCTCCCCATCGCCTCCCTCTGCTTTGCCGGTGCCCTCGAGCTCGCCGAAGTTGCGTGGGCTCGCCGGAGCCATCTTCGCCCAGATCGGGACGGCTCCGACCCTGGACGTCCCCGACCCCTATCCAAACGGCCTCCCGCACCGCTCCGTCCGATTTCCCGCGAGGTCCATATTTTCACAAAGTCCCTGAGATTGTTACATTCTAGTGCCTCCTTTGACATGCCATAACTTCTTGTGTGATGCTCCGTTTTGTGCATGTGATATACCAAAATGTTCATCATGATGTATTGCTCATTGTGTTCTGTGGCATGCTTGTTTGAGTCCATCTTGATGCCGTAATTATTGCTGCAAGAGTGCTATAAAATGTTAGCTCCTGTTACTTAGCAGATTATGATGATTTGTCATTTTTGCCACATTTGATGGGTGCTTCATATGAACATGATCTCTACATGTGTTTTGATCTATGCCATGCCATCTTTACAGGGGTGCTTACCATGTATTCTTGTGATCTTTGTGGTAACTAGCACAAGCATGCAAAGTAGCCTTCGTGATATTGCTGATTTAAGGGACTTAGGATTTTGCTAAGTCCTTGTTTTACTGTTATTTTTATGCCATGTAAACATGATGCTACAGTGAAATCCATGCTTGTTTTGAGTTGCTTCAGTAAGGATGATTTTGACATATGTTTGTTCTCTATCCATCCATGCCACTTTTTGCAATTATGGAGTGCCCTAGCAGGTCTTAATCTTGCTCTACTTTTGCTGTAAAATGTTCCTGCCAGATTGTTTACATGTGAATCAATTTTGCCATGGTTGTTGTAGTTGATCCATGCATGCTATGAACTTGATATTGCCATGGTTAGCTTTATAAACATGTCTTCTTGCTATTGATATGCTTAGTTTGTCATGCAAGGTCTTGTGGTGAGTGAATCGAGCTCGTAAAGATGCCTTCATAATTCTGTTTATGCCATGCTCTGTTTTCACTAAGTCTGTGAAGCTGATATCTTTTGCACTTTTGCCATGCTTGTTTGAACCTGCTTTGATGTGATTTAGCCATAGCTCAATGTTCGTGTTTTGTCAAGCATATTCAGTACATCACTGCCATGTGCTTTGTTGTTATGTTGGAGTGCAGCAGCGTAGTTTCTTGTTGCATTCTATATGGCATCGTGCTGTTAATCGTTGAATTATGCCTTTCTTGTTTTGCTTGCCATTTGCAAACCGTGCATCCGATTCCAGAGATCTTTATATCGATTTCGACCAAAATAATCTCATCCTTCCAGCGGCACACTTGGTTTTCCAAGTTGATTCCTTGTTCAATCTTTCCCTTCCGAAGCTCGCATATGCATTGCATATCACATCCCGCATGTCATGCCATGTTTTGCATCATCTTGATTGTGCATTGCACCCTGATTGATAGTTGGTCCTTTGCTTGTGTTCTTGCTTTGGTAGATCCCGGAGAGGAGTACATGATCGAGGAACCTGTTGAGTATGCTAACGAGGATCAAGCTTTCGTCAACTCTGAGAACTTTGCAGGCTAGATGGCCATACCCTTGAAATCACTTCTATCTTTGCTTGCTAGTTGTTCGCTCTTTTTCTATGCCACGATACCTACCACTTGCTATATCATGCCTCCCATATTGCCATGTCAAGCCTCTAACCCACCTTTCCTACCAAACCATTGTTTGGCTATGTTACTGCTTTGCTCAGCCCCTCTTATAGCGTTGCTAGTTGTAGGTGAAGTTGAAGTTTGTTCCATGTTGGAACATGGATATTGTTGAGATATCATTATTATATGTTGTTTACTTTAATGTACATATATACTTGGTAAAGGGTGGAAGGCTCGGCCGTATGCCCGGTGTTTTGTTCCACACTTGCCGCCCTAGTTTCTGTCATACCGGTGTTATTTCCTTGATTTTGCGTTCCTTACGCGGTTGGGTGATAATGGGAACTCCTTGACAATTCGCCTTCAATAAAACTCCTCCAGCAAGGCCCAACCTTGGTTTTATCATTTTCCACCTAAGCCTTTTTCCCTTGGGTTTCGCGGACTCAAGGGTCATCTTTATTTTTAACCCCCAGGCCAGTGCTTCTCTAAGTGTTCGTCCAACCTGAGTGATGTCCAGCGCCCCCTGTGAAACCAGGGTCTATGCCAACCCAACGTCTGGCTCATCCGGTGTGCCCTGAGAACGAGATATGTGCAGCTCCTATCAGGATTTGTCGGCACATTCAAGCGGCTTTGCTGGTCTTGTTATACCATTGTCGAAATGTCTTGTAACCGGGATTCCGAGTCTAGTCGGGTCTTCCTGGGAGAAGGAATATCCTTCGTTGACCGTGAGAGCTTGTGATGGGCTAAGTTGGGACACCCCTGCAGGGTTTTGAACTTTCGAAAGCCGTGGCCGCGGTTATGGGCAGATGGGAATTTGTTAATGTATGGTTGTAGAAAACCTGAAACTTAACTTAATTAAAATGAATCAACCGTGTGTGTAGCCGTGACGGTCTCTTTTCGGTGGAGTCCGGAAAAAGAACACGGTCTCGTGTTATGCTTGAACGTAAGTAGCTTCAGGATCACTTCTTGATCACTATTAGCCTCTCGACCGTGCGTCGCTTCTCTTCTCGCTCTCTTTTGCGTAAGTTAGCCACCATATATGCTAGTGCTTGCTGCAACTCCACCTCACTACCATTTCCTACCCTTAAGCTTAAATAGTTTTGATCACAAGGGTGTGAGATTGCTGAGTCCCCATGACTCACATATTCTTCCAAACAGATGCAGGTGCCGACGATGCCAGTGCAGGGGACGCTACTGAACTCAAGTGGGAGTTCGACGAGGATTCGAGCCATTACTATGTTTCTTTTCCGGAGGATCAGTAGAGGAGCCCAGTTGGGGCGATCGGGGATCCAGCATTTGGGGTTGTCTTTCTTTATTTTGTTTCCCTAGTCGGACCTTGATTGTATTCTCGATGATGTATGATATATTTATGTATTGTGTGAAGTGGCGATTGTAAGCCGACTATTTATCCCTTTCTTATTCAATACATGGGATGTGTAAAGATTACCCCTCTTGCGACATGTCTACCATGCGGTTATGCCTCTAAGTCATGCCCCGCACGTGGGAGATATAGCCGCATCGTGGGTGTTACAGTTATCTTCTCACACCCACACATACCAACACATACACCACACACAAAAAATATATTCTGCTGGTGCCTCTATCCACTCCCCCCTTGCATATACACACTCAAGGGAATCTCCCGCCGTGACGTCATATTCACCTTTCTCTCTAGACCACTCTCATTTCTCGTGCTACCTCTCCCACGCCCCCTGTCGGCCCCTCTATCCATGCCTCTCTCGAATACGTAATACACACACATACCTCTCTAGGCCCTGCCAAATGCATCAACTATACATTCACACATGTTACATCACATACCCCATTGATCTAAAAAGCCATCTCTTCACGTTTATTTCGCATACAACAATCCTTTTGAATAAAGTGTGGCCAAAAGAAATGTTTTAGAATTTCTACATATATACAACATTACAAAGTTATATGGAGGAGTATGAACGCTTGCATTGCATGGTGCCCACAATGATATTTATTCCGCACTGTGAATTTGCATATTTTTATACTATATATAAAGTTAGTCATAAGAATGCACTCATTACGGTCACCATTTACGTTTTGTGGTTATTATATAGTCACAGGCTCACTGTACAACTCTGTATTTGCTCAAGATATGACTAGTTGACTAGTTAAACGCTCCATGTGGCACCTCTAGTGTTGCATCACATTATCTCACTACCATTGGGCCCACCCGTCGGCTTGTATCTACTGTACATCTACACTCTTATAAAATACTAGCAAGATGCCCATGTATTGCACAGAATATCAAGATGCATTTGTATGAGTAGTTTATCTTGTGGCAGAAAAGGATGAACAAGGGAAGGCATTATTTGCAAGTGTGGAGAGGGGTGTGGGTATCTTTTTGCAAAATTGACATAGTTTCCTTCCTATCCGTCAGATATAGATCGGACGACCTATATTGCAGGATGGCAGGCAGACGATCATCACCGACTATGCTTTTTATAAGAGTAGGGATAAAATACACTCTTATAAAAATAGAGTTGGTGATGATGGTGCGCCTGCCATCCTACAATATAGGCCATCCGATTTATATCTGACCGATAGGAAAGAAACTATGACAATTTTGCAAAAAGGTACCCACACACCTCCCCACATTTGCAAATAAGGCCTTCCCTCGTTCATCCTTTAATCTCACAAGATAAACTAGTCATAAAAATGCATCTTGATGTTATGTGCAACGCACGGGCATCTTGCAAGTAAGAATGAAAACAAACGACAAAAATATATTGGATGGTGGTTCGAAGTCATGACCGCGGGCACAACGGACAAGGTGGCCTTGTATTGGTATGCTGAGCTGCCTGTTTTAACACACAGGAGCTGGAGTGGTGATTATACACACACACACGCATGCACATGAACTGCATGCACGCAATACTCACACGAACACATGCACCCACGCACGCACACAACAATCACACATACACACGTAGCCACGCACGCACGCAACACTCACACGCACACACGCACACATGCATGCACACACCAGTACACCACACGACCAACAAACACTCTCACGCTCAAGTGCTCAACCTACACGTGCATGCACACACATCAGGCCCTGACAGACACATACACAACCAGGTGATTCCCACGCACGGGGTGGAGTCTTGTCGCGCCTGCGTAAATTTGTGTTTATCTGACCTTTTCCCTATGCGAACTGACAGGTGGGACCCACAAGGAACGTGGTCAATTTAACTAGTCAACATGGTGCCACGCAGACTATTTGGCCGGTCAACAGAGTGCAATCCGATGCTGAACCGTGAGCAAGTGACCGTATAATCACCGCAAAACGTATATAGTGACCGTAATCAACTTATTCTGAAGTTCGGTGAACGTATTACGCTTTTCTCTTTGTAGGACCTCCAAAACTACATCTCTACACGTTCTCGCATGTTACATCTAACAACTATGCAATACAACACTACTACTACACTCTAACACAATAAATCATATGTGTTTTTAGTTTTACTAGATATCATATTGTTACTTAATTATTCAGTTTGCATACATTAAAATTGCCTTTGAAATGTATGGCCAATATCATATACAGTGCGGGAAAAATCCTGCCCTTTCCTATTTAATCGGGTTTGTATCGATGGATCGTGCGAAACAACAAAACTATAGTACTATATACAGTACAAGTGACAGTTCACTTGGCCGTCATGTCGTGTACTCCTCCGTCGTAAGAGTGGAGCACTCGCTTTCATAAATCTTCTAGCCCCTTTCACCGACATGTGGGGCATTAAGCTACCAGTTCCACGTGCCATACCGGAATACAGTGCAGAGCAGCTGGGGTGAAGCACCCAGTCATGGCGCCGGCGTAGTAATGAGCAATGAGGCGTCAAATGACAAAGGTGCACCTTTCCCGCAGTTAAGTTGGAGGGCCGAAGTAATAATGCTAAAAAAAGAAGTTGGAGGGACGAAGCAACCATCATTTTACTCATTGCTGAATCCGCTTCCCCCTCATCTTCTTCAAGTTAACCACGTGTTGCTTCTGTCGTTGTTCTGCATCATGTGGGAAGCGGATCGGCTTGGTAAAGCACTGACACGTGGTACCACATGTTAGCAAACCGCCAGTACAACGTGCCCTAAAAATAAGAAACCTCCCCCGCCATCCGTGAGGCAAAATCACCTCCTTTTTACTAATATTTATTCTATAATTTTTTAGATCAATATAATTGAGATTTGTATAGATAACACACAGGAGCAAAACCAAGTGGTACGGGTAAGGGCATCCACAATGTGTAGTCAAATGTGAAAATAGCTTCTGGCATCGTGGGAACCATTATGGACGGTGTTGCCAAAGCCAAAAGGATGGAACCGGAGCTCCCTGATTGATTGATTGAAGGAATAGAAAAATGCAACGTCTCTCCTCTTTCTCCTGTGCTTGGACGCATGTACAGTATAGAGGACAGAGTGTACTCCCCTGTCCCTTCTATCACAAATCACAAAGCAGTGAGGCATCAAATCACATAGCACGGACGAAGCAACCATCATTTCACTCTTCGCTGACTCCACTTCTCCATCGTCTTCTTCGAGAAACCATCTCACCGCACTAAGCTGGATGGACGATGCTATTGTGTATGAGTACTACTAGTACATTTACATGTCCTTTGGTTCAACGGACCTCCTGGATGCAAATAAGGCAGTTGTCTCGGCTTGCAGGCGGCACTTGCGAACGACTTACCGTGGTCTCCCTCAATGGTGTTCTCCGTCGAACGCACTTCGCCAAACCACAACGTTCTAGATATCGTCGACGTCACCTCAATGGGGAAGGAAGTCAAATGTAGTTACTACCTCCATTTTTTGTACACATGGTCAGTATATCAAAATTATAATTTGCAAAAGGCCACTAACACTAATCGAGGCAAAATTGATGGTGTTTGCCTCATACTGGCAACCAAGGACATTAATATCCCCTGCATGCATGTGGAAGTGAGAAGGTTGGTTTGCATGGTGCTGCATTAATCAAGCGATGAGGAGTGAGATGGTTAGCTCTTTGGGCTTTGGAGAAAAAAATACGCATTAATTGACACATGAAACGAGGATTTGTATCGATTAATCCTGCGAAGGAAAACCCCGCCTTTCTTTTTTAACACTAGTACTCCTAGTACGTAGTACTACGTACTTATCCTGTTTTGGTCTAGGCCTTGCATTGCCATACTTCGCCACACATTTTTGCCAAGCTTGCCTAAAGTTTTCACAATGAAAAGAAGGTACACTTGCGCATGGCTGTCGTGGTCGCACCGCACCCTCACACGGTCGCTCCTGCACGCCGCGGTCGCACCGCACTCTCACATGCACAGTCGCTCCTGCACGCTACAAACCCAACAAAGGGAATGCACCCTCACTGACACGTGTTGTCGCATGTGAACAAACCAAACTCAGCCATCCTACCGCTGAAACATAATTTTCATTCATAGAGTATGTTTATCCAACCGCATGTTTAGGAGTATCCGTACGGCCCGTGCGGTGGTCAGTTGGGGAAGAAGAAGAGGTGAGGAAGAAGGGTTAGGAGACGTAGGATATTTATCCAACCGCCTGAAATGGTAGAGTGACCCAAGTCAAGCGACTTGCAATACAATATATGTTTTTACTACACAACAAAAGATCCATAAAAACAGCAACATAAAGAAAAACTATCACTGCTCGCGAAACGAGACGACCTCGTCGTCTTTTGCTGCCGGCGTGAACCAGCCATAGCTGTCGACGTGTGTCTCCGCACCGTGGTTGTCCTCAGCCTCCGGCTACTCGTTCATGCAGAGCGTGCAGGCGCTCTGCACGGACAAGAGCACCGCCCAGTTCAAGTCGAGGACGTCCGGTTCCGCCTGCAGGACGGCCATGATAGCAGCGGCATCCGCGCACTTGATAACCCGCAAGTATAGGGGATCACAACAGCTTTCGAGGGTAGAGTATTCAACCCAAATTTATTGATTCGACACAAAGGAAGCCAAAGAATATTCTCAAGTATTAGCAGCTAAGTTGTCAATTCAACCACACCTGGAAACTTAGTATCTGCAACAAAGTGTTTAATAGCACAGTAATATGATAATGGTGGTAGCAACAACAAAAGTAAAGACAGCAAAAGTAATGTTTTTGGTATTTTGTAGTGATTGTAACAGTAGCAGCGGGAAAGTAAATAAGCAAGAACCAGTATATGGAAAACTCGTAGGCACCGGATCGGTGAAGGATAATTATGCCGGATGCGGTTCATCATGTAACAGTCATAACATAGGGTGACAAAAAACTAGCTCCAATTCATCAATGTAATGTAGGCATGTATTCCGTATATAGTCATACATGCTTATGGAAAAGAACTTGCATGACATCTTTTGTCCTACCCTCCCGTGGCAGCGGGGTCCTATTGGAAACTAAGGGATATTAAGGCCTCCTTTTAATAGAGAACCAGAACAAAGCATTAGCACATAGTGAATACATGAACTGCTCAAACTATGGTCATCACCGGGAGTTGTCCCGATTATTGTCACTTCGGGGTTGCCGGATCATAACACATAGTAGGTGACTATAGACATGCAAGATAGGATCAAGAACTCACATATATTCATGAAAACATAATAGGTTCAGATCTGAAATCATGGCACTCGGGCCCTAGTGACAAGCATTAAGCATAGCAAAGTCATAGCAACATCAATCTCAGAACATAATGGATACAAGGGATCAAACCATAACAAAACTAACTCGATTACATGATAAATCTCATCCTACCCATCGCCATCCAGCAATCCTACGATGGAATTACTCACGCACGGCGGTGAGCATCATGAAATTGGTGATGGAGGATGGTTGATGATGACGACAATGACGAATCCCCCTCTCCGGAGCCCCGAACGGACTCCAGATAAGCCCTCCCGAGAGGTTTTAGGGCTTGGCGGTGGCTACGTATCGTAAAACACGATGATTTCTTCTCTCTGATTTGTTTCTCTCCAAATGCAAATATATAGAGTTGGAGTTGGCGTCGGAGGGCATCCAGGGGGCCCACGAGGTAGGGGGGCGCGCCCTAGGGGGGGCGGCGCCCCCCACCCTCGTGAGAAGTGTGTGGGCCCCCTGGTCTTCATCTTTGGCGAGGATTTTTTATTATTTTTTCTAAGATGTTCCGTGGAGTTTCAGGTCATTCCGAGAATATTTGTTTTCTGCACATAAAACAACACCATGGCAATTCTGCTGAAAACAACGTTAGTCCGGGTTAGTTCCATTCAAATCATACAAGTTAGAGTCCAAAACAAGGGAAAAAGTGTTTGGAAAAGTAGATACGACGGAGACGTATCAACTCCCACAAGCTTAAACCCTTGCTTGTTCTCAAGCAATTCAGTTGACAAACTGAAAGAAAGAAAGAAAAACTTTTACAAACTCTGTTTGCTCTTGTTGTTGTAACTATGTCAAGCCAGCATTCAAGTTTTCAGCATAGATCATAACTAACCACATTTGCAATAATTCTCAGGTCTCATAATTACTCATATCAATAGCATAATCAACTAGCAAGCCATAATAATAAATCTCAGATGACAACACTTTCTCAAAACAATCATAATATGATATAACAAGATGATATCTCGCTAGCCCTTTCTGAGACCACAAAACATAAATGCAGAGCACCTTTAAAGATCAAGGACTTACTAGACATTGTAATTCATGGTAAAAGAGAACCAATCATAGTCATACCCAATATAAATTAACAGTGATGAATGCAAACGACGGCTGTTCTCTCCAGCTAGTGCTTTTTCATAAGAGGGTGATGACTCACCATATAAGTGAATGGATAGGCCCTTCGCAAAGGGAAGCAGGGATTTTTAGAGGTGCCAGAGCTCAGTTTTGAAATAGAGATAAATTGTATTTTAAGCGATATACTTTCATTATCAACATAACAACTAAGAGATGGCGATATCTTCCATGCTAAACAAATCATAGGTGGTTCCCAAACAGAATGGTAAAGTTTATACTCCCCCTCCACCAACAAGCATCAATCCATGGCTTGCTCGAAACAACGAGTGCCTCCAACATACATCAGGTCCCAGGGGGAGTTTTATTTGCAATCAATTTTGATTTAGTTTGCATAAAGCATGGGACTGGGCATCCCGGTGACCAGCAATTTTCTCGTGAGTGAGGAGCGGAGTCCACTCCTCTTGAGAATAACCCGCCTAACATGGAAGATAAGGGCAGCCTTGGTTGATACATGAGCTATTTGAGCATACAAAACAGAATGTTTATTTGAAGGTTTAGAGTTTGGCACATACAAATTTACTTGGAACGGCAGGTAGATACCGCATATAGGAAGGTATAGTGGACTCATATGGAATAACTTTGGGGTTTAAGGGATTGGATGCACAAGCAGTATTCCCGCTTAGTACAAGTGAAGGCTAGCAAAAGACTAGGAAGCGACCAACTAGAGAGCGACAACAGCCATGTACATGCATTAAAATTAATAAACATTGGATGCAAGCATGAGTAGGATATAATCCACCATGAATATAAATATCGTGAAGGCTATGTTGATTTTGTTTCAACTACATGCATGAACATGTGCCAAGTCAACTCACTTAAATCATTCAAAGGAGGATACCATCCCATCATACCACATCATAACCATCTCAATAGCATGTTGTCACACAAGGTAAATCATTATAACTCATAGCTAATCAAGCATGGCACAAGCAACTTTGATCTCTAATTGTCATTGCAAACATGTTTATTCATAATAAGCTAAATCAAGAACGAGGGACTCATCATATTTACAAAAACAAAAGAGGTCGAGTTCATATCAGCTTTTCTCATCTCAGTCAGTCCATCATATATCATCATAATTTCCTTTCACTTGCACGGCCGAACGTTGTGAATAATAATAAGAGTGTACGTGCATTGGACTAAGCTGGAATCTGTGAGCATTCAATAAACAGGAGAAGACAAGGCAATATGGGCTCTTGGTTAAACCAACAATAATGCATATAAGAGCCACTTCAACAATTTAATTATGGTCTTCTCCTACTGACCTCCAAAGAAAAGAAATAAAACTATTTACACGGGAAAGCTCCCAAGAAGCAAAAGAAGAACGGGAAATATTTTTGGGTTTTCTTTTTAATTATTACTACTATAGCAGAAAAATAAACTACTACTATTTTTTTTCTTAAGGTTTAACAAACACACAAGAAGAAAGCAGGAAAAAGAAAATAAACTAGCATGGATATTACAGTGAAAAAGTATGAGCACCGACATCTAGCAATGAGTGTGTGTGAACATAAATGTAATGTCGGTGAGAAATACGTACTCCCCCAAGCTTTGGCTTTTGGCCTAAGTTGGTTTATGGCCACGGCTGGCCTGGCGAATATCCATAATAATAGTTGTTGGGGTCGTACTGTGATGAGGAAGAAGAAGGCTCCGATTGCCACTGGCTGGCAATCATCTCCGGATCCCACTAATAGTTAGACTGCCGTGAAGGATCAAATTGTGGTTCCGGTTCTGGCTCCTCGGCTGGTGCAGGGTTCTGGTAGGCATGAATAGCCGTCAACGGAACAAGGTACATGCCTACAGTCAAATCAAACAAAGAAGGAGCAGGCAGGATAATAGTCTCAGGATGATGTTTGTTAAAGAACAATTGATACTTAAGCTCTCCTGCTCTATTCTTAACAATAAAATCATGTGCCACCATACTTTTATGATCTAGATAAACACGGGGCAGCACCTTTTCTTCCTTCTCAGCATGCCTAATAGCTATGTTAAAATGTACGGCTAGGCGTGTAGCATAGATGCCTCCAAAGATGGGGCCTTTGGTATGGTTCATACTCAACCGTCTAGCAATAAAACCACCCATACTAAAAGTGTTATCACTGTATAAACCGTGGTGCAAAATAATTATATCAGGGATACTAAGGTTTCCACAGTTTCCGCATCCAATTAAACAACGACTAGCAAATAATGCAAAGTAACGTAAAATAGGAAAATGTATGCTAGTGATTCGTGCATCGGAAACCTTCCTAGTTTCTCCTACAGTGATAGTATCAATAAACCCAACCACATCATCATGATGTGGTTCTTCTGTCTTGCCCTCAAAAGGGACTAAACAAATCCAACAGAAATCATAAAGTGACATCTCCTTATGCTCATCATATAAATGAAACTCCACCGTAGGTGGTGAATTCCTAGAATGAAAATGAAAGTTTTGCACAAAAGTATTTGTGAGTAAGAGATACTGATCGCATTGGTCGTGGAGGAAAGCGGTGAGGCCTGCATTGTGAGCCAATTCAAGAAAATCTTCATCGATATCGGCTGCTCTCATGAAATCATCAGAAGGCCATTCACACGCCCGAATCTCCACGGTGCGCAGCAAATTATACTTAGGCTTCGGTGCCTTTTCCTTTGAGCTTTGGCTCAATGAGCCCCTCAAAAATCTCCTCATTATTTTTCTGAAATAATCTGAAATTTTTAGTAACTTCAAAATAAAAGTAAACCAACTTCAATAAAACTGATAGCAACTACTCCTACAAGTGCCTAGAGCCTATATCAAGCATTAGAACTACTTAGAACCATATAAATTTGACATGCAAGTTCAAGAACATGGTCACCTATGCAGCACAAATTTGCAAAGAATAAAGCACTAGAACAAAGACTAATTGGACCAATGGAGGAGTCACATACCAAGGAACAATCTCCCCAAGCAGTTTTGCGAGAGGTGCTTTGAGCAAGGAGATCAAAAATCACAGCAAAAGTGGCTGGAACTCGTGCTTGAGTTGATTTTTCGGGTTTGTGTTAGACAGAGGAAGAAGATGGGTGCTGGGATAAGTGGAGGAGGGCCACCGTGGGCCCACAAGGCAGGGGGCACGCCCTAGAGGGGGGGCGCCCACCACCCTCATGGCCAGGTGTCAGCTCCTCCTGCGGTAATTTTTGCACAGTAAATCCTCAAATATTCCTGAAAAAATCATACTAAATTGGGACAATTGCATTTTTACCCCTAGTTGGTTCCTACCCACGGGTTTTCCCTTAGTTTTCGAGCTTGCTCAGTCTTGCCCTTACCTTTTCTGTCGAGGTCCCTCGAATGCCCTTTAACCGTTTGACCAAAACTTTGAAAATTCATAACTAATTCATATGAACTCAGAAAAATGCAAATAAGATATCAAAATGTTCAGATAAACATTACCTTTATGTGCATATCATTTGCATTCAGGACAAAAGCACCCTTTAAACTACCTAAGGTAATTAATGTTATTAACATTATTAAAAATAAAAATGTATAAACAATATTTTTTCATGAATAAAAATTATATGTAAATGTAGGTAATGTTTTCTGAACATCCAGATATCTTATTTGCATTTTTCTGAGTTCGTATCATCTTGTTATGAATGTTCATACGACTTTGACCATTATTTGGAAACTTCATAACAAATTGATACGAACTCAGAAAAATGCAAATAAGATATCAGGATGTTCAGAAAACATCACCTACATTTGCATGTAATTTTTATTCATGAAAAAATATTGTTTATACATTTTTATTTTTAATAATGTTAATAACATTAATTACCTCAGGTAGTTTAAAGGGTGTTTTTGTTGTGAATGCAAATGATATGCACATAAAGGTAATGTTTATCTGCACGTTTTGATATCTTATTTTCATTTTTCTAAGTTCATATGAATTAGTTATGAATTTTCAAAGTTTTGGTCAAACGGTCAAAGGGCATTCGAGGTACCTCGACAGAAAAAGTAAGGGCAAAACTGAGCAAGCTCGGAAAGTAAGGGCAAAACCCGTGGGTAGAAACCAACTAGGGGTAAAAATGCAATTGTCCCTATTAAATTAGCATGTCATTCTGAGGACTTTTATTTTCGGGGTATTTTTATGTTGCACGGATAAGCCAGGAAACAGACTGGAAAATACTAATTTTACTTTATTTAATATAAATAACAGAAGGTAAAAGTGGGGTATAGAAGGTTGTGCTTCTAGTTTCATACATCTCATGCTCATCAAAAAGAATCCACTAACAAGGTTTATCAAGTCTTGTTAACAATCTCATTCTGAAAATTATGAAACCGGAGAAACTTTGAATAACACTAAGTTACCTCAATGGGGATATGCACATCCCCAATAATAAGTATATCATATTTCTTTTTAACAGTAGGAAGAGGAAATTCAAAACCTCCAATTATAATCAATGGAATTTTTCCAATGGAGTTGATACTATGAACTTGAGGTTGTTTCCTCGGAAAGTGTACCGTATGCTCATTACCATTGCCATGAAAAGTGACATTGCCTTTGTTGCAATCAATAACAGCCCCTACAGTATTAAGAAAAGGTCTTCCAAGAATAATAGACATACTATCGTCCTCGGGAATATCAAGAATAACAAAGTCCGTTAAAATAGTAACGTTTGCAACCACAACAGGCACATCCTCGCAAATACCGACAGGTATAGCAGTTGATTTATCAGCCATTTGCAAAGATATTTTAGTAGGTGTTAGCTTATTCAAGTCAAGTCTATGATATAAAGAGAGAGGCATAACACTAACACCGGCTCCAAGATCACACAAAGTAGTTTTAATATAATTTCTTTTAATGGAGCAAGGTATAGTAGGTACTCCGGGATCTCCAGGTTTCTTTGGTATTCCACCCTTAAATGTATAATTAGCAAGCATGGTGGAAATTTCAGCTTCCGGCATCTTTCTTTTATTAGTAATGATATCCTTCATATATTTAGCATAAGGATTTGTTTTGAGCACATCAGTTAATCGCATACGCAAAAAGATAGGCATAATCATTTCAGCAAAGCGCTCAAAATCCTCATCATCCTTTTTCTTGGATGGTTTCGGAGGAAAAGGCATGGGTTTCTGAATCCAAAGTTCCCTTTCTTTACCATGTTTCCTAGAAACAAAGTCTCTTTTATCATAACGTTGATTCTTTGATTGTGGGTTATCAAGATCAACAGCAGGTTCAACTTCTACATCATTGTCATTAGTAGGTTCAGCATCATCATGAACATCATCATTAATATTTTCACTAGGTTCATGTTCATTACCAGATTGTGTTTCAGCATCAGACATATATATATCATTTGGATTATCAGGTGGTTCAGCAATAGGTTCACTAGAAGTTTGCACAGTTCTATCATTTTTCTTTTTATTCTTTTTAGAAGAACTAGGAACATCAATATTATTTCTTTGAGAATCTTGCTCGATTCTCTTATGGTGGCCTTCAGGATACAAAGGTTCCTAAGTCATTCCACCAGTTCTAGTAGCCACTCTAATAGCATAATCATTTTTCTTACTATTCATTTCATCAAGCACTTCTTTTTGAGCCTTAAGTACTTGTTCTACTTGAGTGGTAACCATAGAAGCATGTTTGCTAACAAGTTTAAGTTCACCTTTAATATTAGCCATATAATCACCCAAGCATCTAATCATATAAGCATTTTCTTTTAATTGTCTACCAAAATAAGCATTGAAGTCGTCTTGCTTAAACATAAAGTTATCAAACTCATCCAAGCACTGACTAGAAATTTTAGTAGGAGGGACTTCAGCTTTATCATATCTATAGAGAGAATTTACCTTTACTACCTGTGTCGGGATATCGGGATCAAGAGGTTCTTCAGTAAATAAAGAATTGAGATCATAGGTTTCTTCAACAAGCGGTATATTAAGACCATGTATTTCTTCAATAGGAGGTAAATTCTTTACATCTTCAACTTTAATACCTTTTTCTTTCATTGATTTCTATGCCTCTTGCATATCTTCGGGACTGAGAAATAGAACACCTCTCTTCTTCGGAGTTGGTTTAGGAATAGGCTCAGTAATTGGAGCAGGAGCTGGCTCAGGAGGTGCCCAATTATTTTCATTTGTCAACATATTATTCAATAGAATTTCAGCTTCATCCGGTGTTCTTTCCCTGAAAAGAGAACCAACACAACTATCCAGGTAATCTCTGGAAGCATCGGTTAGTCCATTATAAAATATATCAAGTATTTCAGGTTTCTTAAGAGGATTATCAGGCAAAGCATTAAGTAACTTGAGAAGCCTCCCCCAAGCTTGTGGGAGACTCTCTTCTTTAATTTGCACGAAGTTGTATATTTCCCTCAAAGCAGCTTGTTTCTTATGAGCAGGGAAATATTTAGCAGAGAAGTAATAAATCATATCCTGGGGACTACGCACACAACCAGGATCAAGAGAATTAAACCATATCTTAGCATCACCCTTTAATGAGAACGAAAAGATTTTGAGTATATAAAAGTAACGCGATCTCTCATCATTAGTGAACAGGGCAGCTATATCATTTAACTTAGTAAGATGTGCCACAACTGTTTCAGATTCAGAGCCATAAAACGGATCAGATTCAACCAAAGTAATTATATCAGGATCAACAGAGAATTCATAAACCTTATCAGGAACACAGATAGGTGAAGTAGCAAAAGCAGGGTCGGGTTTCATTTTATCTCTAAGTGATTCTTTGTTCCATTTAACTAATAACCTCTTAAGCTCATATCTATCTTTGCAAGCTAAAATAGCGGCAGAAGATTCCATATAAAACAAAGATAGCCCTCAAGAATAACAGGCATATTTTCATCATCACTATCATCATCTTATTCAGATTCAATAATTTCTTTTTCTCTAGCCCTTGAAATTTTTTCATCAAGAAATTCACCAAGGGGCACAGTAGTATCAAGCATAGAAGCAGTTTCATCATAAGTATCATGCATAGCAGAAGTGGCATCATCAATAACATGCGACATATCAGAACGAATAGCAGAAGCATGTGTAGGTGTCGCAAACTTACTCATAATAGAAGGTGAATCAAGTGCAGAGCTAGATGGCAGTTCCTTACCTCCCCTCGTAGTTGAGGGATAGATCTTGGTTTTTTGATCTCTCAAGTTCTTCATAGTGTCCAGCAGATATAAATCCCAAGTGACTCAAAGAATAGAGTTATGCTCCCCGGCAACGGCGCCAGAAATTAGTCTGGATAACCCACAAGTATAGGGGATCGCAACAGCTTTCGAGGGTAGAGTATTAAACCCAAATTTATTGATTCGACACAAGGGGAGCCAAAGAATATTCTCAAGTATTAGCAGCTGAGTTATCAATTGAACCACACCTGGAAACTTAGTATCTGGAGCAAAGTGTTTAGTAGCACAATAATATGATAGTGGTGGTAGCAACAACAAAAGTAAAGACAGTAAAAGTAATGTTTTTGGTATTTTGTAGTGATTGTAACAGTAGCAGCGGGAAAGTAAATAAGCGAGAACCAGTATATGGAAAACTCGTAGGCACCGAATCAGTGAAGGAAAATTATGCCGGATGCGGTTCATCATGTAATAGTCATAACATAGGGTGACACAGAACTAGCTCCAATTCATCAATGTAATGTAGGCATGTATTCCGTATATAGTCATACGTGCTTATGGAAAAGAACTTGCATGACACCTTTTGTCCTACCCTCCCGTGGCAGCCGGGTCCTATTGGAAACTAAGGGATATTAAGGCCTCCTTTTAATAGAGATCCGGAACAAGGCATTAGCACATAGTGAATACATGAACTCCTCAAACTATGGTCATCACCGGGAGTGGTCCTAATTATTGTCACTTCGGGGTTGCCGGATCATAACACATAGTAGGTGACTATAGACTTGCAAGATAGGATCAAGAACTCACATATACTCATGAAAACATAATAGGTTCAGATCTAAAATCATGGCACTCGGGCCCTAGTGACAAGCATTAAGCATAGCAAAGTCATAGCAACATCAATCTCAGAACATAATGGATACTAGGGATCAAACCCTAACAAAACTAACTCGATTACATGATAAATCTCATCCAACCCATCACCGTCCAGCAAGCCTACGATGGAATTACTCACTCACGATGGTGAGCATCATGAAATTGGTGATGGAGGATGGTTGATGATGACTACGGCGACGACGAATCCCCCTCTCCGGAGCCCCGAACGGACTCCAGATCAGCCCTCCCGAGAGGTTTTAGGGCTTGGCGGCGGCTCCATATCGTAAAGCGCGATGATTTCTTCTCTCTGATTTTTTTCTCTCCGAAAGCAAATATATAGAGTTGGAGTTGGTGTCGAAGGGCATCCAGGGGGCCCACGAGGTAGGGGGCACGCCCCCCACCCTCGTGAGAAGGGTGTGGGCCCCCTGGTTTTCATCTTTGGTGAGGATTTTTTATTATTTTTTCTAAGATGTTCCGTGGAGTTTCAGGTCATTCCGAGAATATTTGTTTTCTGCACATAAAACAACACCATGGTTATTCTGCTGAAAACAGCGTTAGTCCGGGTTAGTTCCATTCAAATCATACAAGTTAGTGTCCAAAACAAGGGTAAAAGTGTTTGGAAAAGTCTCTGCCACCCGGTTCAAGTCTAGGACGTCCACTTCCGCCTGGAGGAGGGCCTCGATGAGAGCGGCATCCGCGCGCTCCGCGTCGAGTTGAGCCCCTGCCGCCCGATTCAAGTCCAGGATGTCCGGTTCTGCCTGCAGGAGGGCCTCGATGGTAGTGGCATCCGCGCGCTCCGCCTCAAGTTGAGCCTCCGCCTCAAGTTGAGCCTCTGCTGCTCGGTTCACATCCACGACATCCGGTTCTACCTGCAGGAGAGCCTCGATGGCAGCAGGATGCGCGCGCTCCGCGTCGAGTTGAGCCTCTGCCTCCCGGTCGTCCTTTAGTATCACCAGGTTGAACCGCTGGTCCGCCCGCACCATGGGGGAATCGGACACCGGCACGAAGTCGACGTCCATCGCCTCATGCCCTTCGGGGGCCTTCTGCGCCGCGACCTCTGCCATGAACATTGGATGGGCTTCCTCCTCCTTGTAGCTTGGCTCCAGATAACTCAGGGATTGGCCCGCCGCAAAGCGAGCTTGGGAACAAAGGTCTCTGGCACCGACCGCCGCCGCGATTTCTGCATGGCGCTCCGGCGTCAGCATCTTGTAGTACGTGATCTTGTGGCGCACCATGGCTCTCCAGCGAAGTAGTGGACGCTTGATGCGGGCTAGGGGGTCGAAAGGTGGGGGAAGGGGCTGGAGATTAGGTGTGGTTTTAGGGCAGTGGCTGGCGTAGGCCGAGAAGCGAAGGTTCTGGTGTGAATAGTGGTTCCGGTGACGACTTGTCAGTCGGTTTTGACTGTACATCGCTCTTGTTGCGTTCGCGTTGCAGACCAGTGCGCTGGACCCTCCACGTCGCTCACCAAATGGAACGCGCTTCGCCTTGCATTTTTGCTCGCTTGTGGGACCGCAGATGAGAGCAAACCGACATCCCTCCCCTCCCCCGCCCGCGTCATTTTATGCGGAGTAAATAAAAACAGAGGGAGTATACTACGGATGAGGATCCCCTAACATGGCTGAACCCGTTGAGTAACTGACATGCGTGGCCTTGAAAGCATGGGGTCCGCCAGTAAGTGACCAAAAGGGAGGGTAAGGCAGGGATACGTATGTGAAAGGAGCTTCCAATGATATAATTTTCACATTATACATCTCATGTACTATTAACCTTGTCAATAGTCAAATGCAGTTTTGAAAAACGCATTAGAGCATGGTTAATAATATAGCCAGTTGATGGCTATAAGGAACTGCCATGTCATCTATAGCCATCATCTATTATATGCACTCATACAGTAGTGTGCGCAATAAGGTTGGCTATTTCCCGCAAAAAAATTATAAGGTTGGCTATTGTATTAGTACTTTTTTCCATCTCCTCTCCATCTCTTTCTTCATATTTATTGTACGTATTTAACTAGGAATGCATATATAGCTAGGCTCTTGCATGAGAGCTCACTCCCCTTACTTTTTCACATCTCTCTCCTCCACATAGGACCTATATAAATGGAAGGAGGGAGTACAACTATGAGCACTGCATACTCTAGTACAGATGTTGTCAGTACTCCACTAGTACTATTGGACATGGAGCTTAAAAAAGTTACTATTGGACTGGCTATACGTGGCGAAATCCTAGTAGGAAGAGCATGCGCGAGAACAAGCACATTCATGTGGTTGAAAACAAATTGGAAACCATCTCGACTACAAATCTAGTAGTATGTACGAATCTAACAATATTGATTGGGCGTTGTTGAATGTTTATACTTTTTTATCATAGTGGAGATACTTTGACTACACATAAAACTTATATGTAAACTAGAATGGATAGGAGGGAGTATATTGTACGTTCAAAAACGAAATGAACATTCAATACCCTTTATATATGATTTGCGAATGCTATGATCACCGGTTGAAAATTTTGAATCCGCCTTACGTATCACACATGCCCCCACTCGTTCTCTCTCGATTTCATCTCGGGGTCCGGAGATCGATTGAAAGAGGACTAGGGTGGGTACAATACGTTCGTTTCGCTTATGAACGTACAATATACTCCCTGTGATCCCCATAGACCCCCCCCCCCGCCCGCGGGTCATTTCTATCATAGAAACAGACCAAATCTTTATCTCCTTGCACGACACACAATTGTTCTCTGAACATCAATCGATCTCGTCAACATGTGTCGTGGCATGAACCGAATGGGATGTCAAAACTAAGATGCGAAGTGAAACTTCAAATGAACCGTTTGTTTGTATGCATGTCGGACAAATTACAAATAAACATTGGAAATTCAAGCATGGTCTAGGCCCACATGCGAATGATACTCGGCGGAATGTTCAAAAGGCATGCGGGAGGATGGACTCGACCGGAGGGCGACATGATTGATGGAGAAGAGGGTTGGAGAGGAATGAGAAATAAGCAAACAACACATGATTATACTTAAATGGCTCAAATAAACAATAAGTTGACTCGCTTGGGCTACATAGTGAAAGGCATAATGCGCAACGTGGAGCACTGACGCTTGAATATGGCTGGGAAAACAGGGAAACCGACATGTGGGGCACACCTATCGGGACGACGTAGCGCAATCTAGTCCAATGGAGGAGCTGGCCCACGACCTCCTCGCCACCGGCAACCGTTCATGTGGGTCGTGGGGGCCAACAACGTGACGCAGCTCCAGCACCGCCTCTGGACACAGTGACCGCAGTGAGCTACACGCTCATCGTCGCTAGACATGGTCGGTTTCAGTGTGCCAAGGGTGGCGTTAGTGCTGTGGCATGACCAACAGTATGTTTGGTTTGTGCCCAAGGTTGCCCCATCAAATCATTGGGTAGCCAAAATTTTTGTTGAGGTTTTGGTTGCCCATGATTTGGACGACATCGGCAAGAAAAATGAATTAGAGTTGGCTAGAGTTCATTCGCATGCGAAAAAATGGCAACCATCCATTTTTGGGTCATGACCAAAACCACAAAAAAATGGCAACCATCCAAACAAAGACCAATCTTTGGGTCATGACCAAAATTTTGGTAAGGTGCACTTTGGCCACATTCCAAACACACCCCAACACCCGGCTCGTCGACGATTCACGGGGCGTCGAGACGCGTCCGTGGAGTGGTGTAGCGCGGCCAACTAGATCCTGAGGACCTGAGACCATCTCGGCTCGTCTTGCTTTTTCAATGACATGCGTCGATCGCATGTGAGCAAAGGGCGTCTCCAATGTTGCCACGACCGTAGCTGACTACCCTGGCACACCAAAAACCCTCGTCCCTCACGCTGTCACGCGGTGCGTTCCCAGCCGGCGCCAGCTGCCCGCATTCATGTAGTCCATCCGTATGCCGTCTTTAAGAGGCTTGGTGCCTGAGGAACCAACTCCGGTGACTTAATGATGCACCAGGACGGTTGGCCTCACCGGAATGCGCTACTTAAAGCAGCAACGCCCAGCTAACCTCCACACCATAGCGCATCATCCTCCTACCTAGCACCACATCCGCCATGACCGCAAGCGCGAATGCTCTGTGGGGGAGCTTGTCTTCGGGGATGGAGCTCGAGGTCGCTGCCCTTGCTCAAGTCGCCAGACAAGCAGTGGCCACGCTGGCGGCCGATGACGGGAGCACCGTCAGCCACGTGTCCTACTTGCCACTGTCCAATGTCCGGCACTGCCGAGGTCGGGGACTCCTCCGAGGATGAGTAGGGCATGGGAGGCAGCAAGGCATGGTGTGCCAACTGGCCGGTCCATCTCCCATGTTCTACTTTTCCTCGCCGGAGACCGCACCTTAACTTCACGGGTATTGAACCCCGCCCACGTACATGGAGATCGCAGATGGAGGACGTTGGTCACCGCCGTAGAATCGGTTTAGGGTCGGGTTTCTTTTATTTTTCTGTCCTATAAAAGTTCAAAATGTAATGAAAACTGCCGTGTTTGCATTAATCTCGGCCAGTGTATATGAACTTTCACAATAATATAGTATATTGTAGGAGTACTAGCAAGATGCCTGTGCGTTGCACGGAAGATCAAGAACTTGTGGGAGAAAAGGATGAATGAGGGAAGGCCTTATCTGCAAATGCACATTCACGCATTTCACATTTTTCTACATCTACGGGAATCTACGAAAGGGTTAACGTAAATTGCCTCTCTCTCTCCTCCCCTGATTTTCATGGTGGTGGGCCCCTCCCTCCCCCCAATCTACAATCAACATCTCACATGTTGCACATTATGTTAATTACGTAACTAGGACTACGTAGGTGTAGCATTACTCGTCCTAAAAAACCCAACTAAGCCCACCTCCCAGCATATCGCACGGGAAAAGACCCGGCCGCGCCGTTTTAGTCGGGATTACCGGATTACTAGTAGTAGTATCGATGGATCGCGCGAAGCAACAAGTTTTTTTTTGAGGGGGTGAAACACCTAGTTTAAAAGGAAAAAAGGCGGTACACTCACAGCACCCCTGTCGCGGTCGCATTGCACCCCACACACGTTCAATCCTACACACGGCTCAGGCAAACGGAACGCGCTTCGGCTTGCCTCTTCATTGACACGTGGGACTGCACTTCGAGAAACCGACCATGCGCCAAACTCCCCCCGCCCACAACGCAAAAATCCTCCCCCACCCAAAAATTCCCCCCAAATCCTAGATTCAACCGCCCTTC